>NC_071270.1:5330000-5440000 GCF_023375685.1 Ictalurus furcatus
GATCCCCTGCTGATTTTGTACGTTTGCCCACTGACAAAGAAATGATCAGTCTGTAATTTTAATGGTAGTTGTATTTGAACAGTGAGAGACAGAATAACAACAAAAAAATCCAGAAAAACGCATGTCAAAAATTTTATAAATTAATTTGCATTTTAATGAGGGAAAAAAGTATTTGACCCCCTCTCAATCAGAAAGATTTCTGGCTCCCAGGTGTCTTTTATACAGGTAACGAGCTGAGATTAGGAGCACACTCTTAAAGGGAGTGCTCCTAATATCAGTTTGTTACCTGTATAAAAGACACCTGTCCACAGAAGCAATCAATCAGTCATATTCCAAACTCTCCACCATGGCCAAGACCAAAGAGCTCTCCAAGGATGTCAGGGACAAGACTGTAGACCTACACAAGTCTGGAATGGGCTACAAGACCATTGCCAAGCAGCTTGGTGAGAAGGGGACAACAGTTGGTGCGATTATTCACAAATGGAAGAAGCACAAAAGAACTGTCAGTCTCCCTCGGCCTGGGGCTCCATGCAAGATCTCACCTCGTGGAGTTGCATTGATCATGAGAACAGTGAGGAATCAGCCCAGAACTACACGGGAGGATCTTGTCAATGATCTCAAGGCAGCTGGGACCATAGTCACCAAGAAAACAATTGGTAACACACTACGCCGTGAAGGACTGAAATCCTGCAGCGCGCAAGGTCCGCTGCTCAAGAAAACACATATACATCCCCGTCTGAAGTTTGCCAATGAACATCTGAATGATTCTGAGGACAACTGGGTGAAAGCATTGAGGTCAGATGAGACCAAAATGGAGCTCTTTGGCATCAACTCAACTCGCCGTGTTTGGAGGAGGAGGAATGCTGCCTATGACCCCTGGAACACCATCCCCACCGTCAAACATGGAGGTGGAAACATTATGCTTTGGGGGTGTTTTTCTGCTAAGGGGACAGGACAACTTCACCGCATCAAAGGGAAGATGGACGGGACCATGTACCGTCAAATCTTGGGTGAAAACCTCCTTCCCTCAGACAGGGCATTGAAAATGGGTCGTGGATGGATATTCCAGCATGACAATGACCCAAAACACATGGCCAAGGCAACAAAGGAGTGGCTCAAGAAGAAGCACATTAAGGTCCTGGAGTGGCCTAGCCAGTCTCCAGACCTTAATCCCATAGAAAATCTGTGGAGAGAGCTGAAGGTTCGAGTTGCCAAACGTCAGCCTCGAAACCTTAATGATTTGGAGAAGATCTGCAAAGAGGAGTGGGACAAAATCCCTCCTGAGATGTGTGCAAACCTGGTGGCCAACTACAAGAAACGTCTGACCTCTGTGATTGCCAACAAGGGTTTTTAAACCAAGTACTAAGTCATGTTTTGCAGAGGGGTCAAATACTTATTTCCCTCATTAAAATGCAAATCAATTTATAACATTTTTGATGTGCGTTTTTCTGGATTTTTTTGTTGTTATTCTGTCTCTCACTGTTCAAATAAATCTACCATTAAAGTTATAGACTGATCATTTCTTTGTCAGTGGGTAAACATACAAAATCAGCAGGGGATCAAATACTTTTTTCCCTCACTGTATGTTGCTCTGCACAAAGTATTTACCCCCCCCCCCCTCCCCAGAAATAAAGCCCACCACTGAGCAGCGACAGTGATAATAATAATAATAATAATAATAATAATAATAATAACTAGTATTAAAATCTGTATCTAATATCAAAATGTTCATCAAATTAAAATAAATTAAATCTAAAGCATCGATGGCACCAGAGCTCTTTACAGTATTTACACATGTCTGAGTTTAATGTGTAACCAAGTGGAACACACACACACACACACACACACACACACACACATCACAGAGAACAGGGACACAGAGACGGAGTGGATTCTCATAGCGGTGAGTAATTTTACTAAAATCATATACACACACACACAGTCTGAGGTCTGAGAGAGATGTGATGTGTGTTATTATTAATGATGATATGAGAATATTAGTATTATATTATATGATATATTTTATATATATATAGGATGTGTTTAGAGTAAGTGCTGAGGTGAATGAGGTGATATGATGGAAGTTTCTCTGAGCTTGATCTGATCTCATAGTCTGAGTGACAGATATATACACATTATACACTATTACACACACACTATGCACTAATGTAGATCAGATTTAATTATCATAGTATACCATCGTACACATACTGTATATCCATACAGTAGTGATAACACTATATACAGTATACAATATACATATTATATATACAAATAAATACATATTATTATATCTATATTTATGATATGCTATGAGGGACACTGTGGCTGCACTCTACATCTTCATGTAGATCAGATTTTAATGCATTTTATAGTTTAACACATTTTAATACACTGACAAGGTTTATATAAGTGTGATCATATTGGGTATGTGAAGATGGTTTAATTAAAACACTGTGTGTGTGTGAGTGTGTGTCTGTCTGTCTGTGTGTGTGTGTGTGTGTGCGTGTGTGTTACTACTGTCATAAAGACAGAGATGGTCCACAGAATATGGGAAGTTCTCAGTGTGTTATTATATTTGTTCTTTTCTTTACTAGGACTCGACTCCTGACACTCTCGTAAATCTGAAGCTTTTCCTCATCAGCCATAATGTGTGTGTGTGTGTGCGTGTGTGTGTGTGTGTGTGTGTGTGTGTGTGTGTGTTCTCTCCTGCAGAAGTCAGAATGCTCAGTGTTGGTCTGTGTTTCGTCTTGTTCCTGCATGTCACGTGTACGAAGGATGCAGGTATATAATGAATTTTATTTTATTTCCAAACCTGAACAGTGAGTGTGACACCATGACGTGAACTCTTACACACCAAATTCTAGTGCTTTTTTAGTTTAGCTTCCCTTTCAGTCATTTACACACTGAACATTTACATTTTTCTCTGGAAATCCATGACACCTCACATTTATTTACATAAAATCTGTATTTAGAGTTCTGAAGCACACATTTCCTGTCATTATTTTGATGTGGACCGCTGTGTTGTTGTTGTTGTTGTTGGTGGTGGTGGTGGTGATGGTGGTGATGGTAGTGCTTGTGGTGATGGTTGTGGTGATGATGATGGTGGTGGTGGTGGTAGTGCTTGTGGTGATGGTGGTGGTGGTGGTGGTGGTGATGGTAGTGGTTGTGTTGGTGATGGTAGTGCTTGTGATGGTGGTGGTGAGGAGAGTAGTGGTTATGGTAATGATGGTGGTGGTGGTGCTTGTGGTGATGGTGGTGATGATGGTGGTTGTGGTGGTGGTAGTGCCTGTGGTGGTTGTGGTGGTGATTATGGTGGTGGTGATGGTGGTGGTGATGGTGGTGATGGTAGTGCTTGTGGTGATGGTTGTGGTGATCATGATGGTGGTGGTGGTAGTGCTTGTGGTGATGGTGGTGGTGGTTGTGGTGATGGTGGTGGTGATGGTGGTTGTGGTGGTGGTAGTGCTTGTGGTGGTTGTGGTGGTGATGATGGTGGAGGTGGTGGTGATGGTGGTGGTGATGATGGTGGAGGTGGTGATGGTGGTGATGGTAGTGGTTGTGGGGATGATGGTGGTGGTGATGGTGATGATGCTGATGATGGTGGAGGTGGTGATGGTGGTGGTGATGGTTGCGGTGGTGGTGGTGATGGTGGTGGTGATGGTGGTGGTGGTGGTTGCGGTGGTGGTGGTGGTAGTGCTTGTGGTGATGGTGGTGGTAGTGCTTGTGGTGATGGTGGTAGAGGTGGTGATGGTGGTGGTGGTGATGGTAATGATTATGGTGATAGTGGTGGTGGTAGTGGTTGTGGTGATGGTGGTTGTATTGGTGGTGGTAGTGCTTGTGGTGGTGGTGGTGGTGGTGATGGTGGTGGTGGTTGTAGTGATGGTGGTGGTGGTAGTGCTTGTGGTGGTGATGTTGGTGGTGGTGATGGTAGTGGTTGTGGTGATTGTAGTGGTGGTGGTGGTAGTGCTTGTGGTGATGGTGGTGGTGATGGTGGTTGTGGTGGTAGTGGTAGTGCTTGTGGTGATGGTGATGATGGTGGAGGTGGTGATGGTGGTGGTGGTGATGGTGGAGGTGGTGATGGTAGTGGTGGTGATGGTGGTGGTGGTGGTAGTGCTTGTGGTGATGGTGGTGGTGGTGGTTGTAATGATGGTGGTGGTGGTGGTGATGGTGATGATGATGGTAGTGGTGGTGGTTGTAGTGCTTGTGGTGATGATGGTGGTGGTGGTGATGGTTGTGGTGATAGTGGTTGTGGTGGTGGTGATGTGTCCAGCTACAGGTGAAGTAAAGTGAAGTGAACTGTCCGAGTCACCTGGACAAGATGCAAAGTCTTTTTTATTAGAATGAAGTTCTATAAAAGATAACTTATGGTCGCTTTAATGTGAGCGATGTATAACATAAAATAAATCTCTCTTTTTTTGGTGTGGCCAATGATTTTACCCCAAACAGAGCTATGGAAACCTTTAATAAGTCACTCATTTCCAGATTTATTATATAACAGATGTGATTGTTCTGTTAGCAGAGTAATAAACCCTCAAGACACGGAAGTTCTAAATGTTTATTCTGTACACAGCCGCTCTAATGCGCATCACATTTACTGTGTCTGACACTTTAAAAAAAAACCCAAAATAACATCTTTAAAAAGGACAGAGTCCTGATCTGAACCCAAAACATACACTCAATAATAATAATAATAAAAATAATAATAATGTTTCTGAGTGTTCTCTCTGCAGTGTCGGAGATTTTATGGGGGAAGAAGGTGGTCCTCGAGCGCACGAGCTGCCAGTTCTGGCTTCTGAAACCGAATGAGACTTTACCATCTCTGTCCGAGTTCACGGTGTGTGTGAACATGAAGAGGAGCATCAACAGCTCGGTGTGGAGAGCCTTCAGCTACCTGCACCCCAACCGCAGCCGCGTGGAGCTCGGGTTCGGGGGGCGCGGGCTGCAGCTGGAGGTCCAGCTGTTCGGGAGGATCTGGGTGACGGAGGACACTCTCGCCTTGGGACACTGGCATTCCGTGTGCATCACATGGTCCTCCTCGACCAGTCGGCTCGGGCTCGTCATCAACGGCCGGGCATCGGAGCTGAGGAAGGACGCGATGGAACCTATGGGCCGAGACAGCGGCACGTGCAGGCTGGCGGGCGGAGGCTCGCTCACTCTAGGGGTTGCGCATTATTACGTAGGAGACATGATGGCGGTGGAGAGCGGCACCAACCTGCAGGGGAGCGTGACCATGTTCAGGGTGTGGGGCAGAGCGCGCAGCGTGCACGAGATCGCCACCCACAACTGCACCGACGGTGACGTCATCGAGTGGCACGGACGCGTGTGGCTCGTGCAGCATCACTGCACACCTGTAATAGACCATACAGTCGAGTGCGGTAAACACACACACACACACACAATCTATGTCTTACTATCCTCGTGAGGACCTTGTCATAATTATTATTACAGTCCATTCATTCTGTGCTACAAATGAAATTAACTGTAACATTTAACCTCAGTAACCACAATGAAACATTTCACCTCTTTCTGTAAAAACTCCCAGAAATTCCTTCCCTGTCCTTCCCATTTGGTTCTCACAAAAGATATAAAACTGTGCACCTCCCTCTTACAGCTGGAGTTATTATATTTTTGTAAAAGAACTCGAAATAAAAAGATCATTCCTGGAAGCAGCACTTTTTTAAAAGTAATGGATTTACATTTTACCTTCAGCTTTATCTGTAGTTGTAACAGCTGGTCAGTGCAGGTCGCCGTGGTAACAGGACTGTGTGAATGTTCTGTTTCAGTGTGGTCTTGGTACGAGGTTAAAGTTTCGCTCTCCATCTTCAGCTATAACAAACCCATCTTAGCCCCATACGAGGCTCAAGATATCACACATCAATGGGTAAGTGCTCAGTTTACTCTCATTACCCTGGTGTGTGTGTGTGTGTGTGTGTGTGTGTGTGTGTGTGTGTGATTATTAACAGGTTTGTGGATTTGGTTTTCTCTGTTCAGCTGAGAGCTGTGCTTCCTAAGAATTTTTACCTGCCTTCAGTTGTTGTGTTAAAAAGGTGAGAAAATCTACACGGTCTTCACTTCTTTAATATTTCATATGTTATATTCTTTCTGGGTCTCTATAGTGTGTGTTTGTGTGAAGCTGATTGTAAACGATACAGGTTGTTTCTGAACTGGTTGTATTTCTAATTATTATTTGACTGATTTATTTATTTCTTGTGGTTTTGCTCGGGTCGACACCGGAAACAGAAGGGTGAGTAAACACACGTACAGACCTGCTGTAACTGTGTAAAGTCTCATAACAAACATCATCATCCTCATTCTCTTCATCATTAACAGGATACAGTGAGTGAGAGGGCCAATCTTAATGAAAACTGGTAAGATCACACACACACACACACACACACACACACACACACACACACACTTATATATATATATATATATATATAAAGTAAGTAAATAATCCCGAGTGTTTTTAGACATGATGGTGATGATGGTGTGTGTGTGTGTGTATCATTGCTGTGCTAGACATTTGCTCAGGGCTCGAATGCAATTGGTAAAGAAAGGTTTTATGTTTGAATGTTATGGTGCTGCAGTTTCGAGGTTTTGGCTCATCTGAATGTGATTCCGTGTGAGGACGTGGGAAAAATCCAGAAACAGGTTGTGGAGATCCTCAAACATGGATACCGCTCACCTCTGGATTACAACCTAACTACACGCGAGGAGTATATACACGTTTATCCTACAGGTGAGTTACACACACACACACACACACACACACACACACACACACACTTATTAAACCTCCTCTACTGGCTCGGAAGTGTGTATCAGCTAGGTGACGAGTGTGTGTACAGTATGTTCCGGCTGGGACAATCAATGTTTTTGAAATAAACTTTATTTATACTTATGAATCATTTACATTTTTAGTTGAACATGACAAGGAAACTGATTCACTAAACAGTGAGTCGACTCAGTGAGTGAGTCAAGTCATGACATTTGACTCAGTCACACAGGGTCTCTGATTCAGTTCATTCAGTGATCAGGTTTTGGGTTTTGGGGTCCTGTAGTATGGTTAGCACCTTTGCTTCGCACCTTCAGGGTTTGGGGTTCAATTCCCACCTCTGCCCTGTCTGCATGTTTTCCCCGTGCTGTGGGGGTTTCCTCCGGTTACTCCGGTTTCCTCCCCCAGTCCAAAGACATGTTGTAGGCTGATTGGCATGTCTAAACTGTCTGTAGTGTGTGAATGGGTGTGTGTGTGTGAATGTGTGTGCCATGGGTTGGCACCCGGTCCAGGGTGTCTCCTGCCTTGTGCCCCGAGTCCATTGGGATGGGTTCCAGGCTCCACACGACCCTGTGTAGGATAAGTGATACAGAAAATGGATGTATAGATGGATGGGTCCAGTAGTGGAACATGGCTGACAGCAATGACATTCGGTTTACTGAGTGAATCGATGGTTTCGTTTATCAGCTCAGCCTGCGCACTCGGTTCTATTCTTGAGTCAGAGCTCAGCACATGGAGCCACCGAGTGGACTGACACGCAGGATGGAAATACAGAATAGTTACTGGAATGTTAAATGTTGTGGTGTTTTGTGTAAAGTTTATGAGTTTGTATTAGAATTGTTAAACTAATAACACTCACACTGTGTAGTACCATTCAGAAAGTTTGATTTAGATTCACTTGTGGCCAGTTCGACTTGATTCATTAAAAAGATTCAGTTCGAAACTGTGAATCGCTCACAAGTCAGACACTTAAACAGAACCTTCTGTGAAGTGACCAAGGTCACTCCACTAAGGGGTAGTGGATGAGGGGTAACTGGAACACAGCCCCTGATTTTTATTTTCACTGTGTGTTTGTGTGATTCATTTCTGTTTATTTATTAGAAATGTGTGTTTTAAAGTCTCAGATGTAATTCCTCATTCAACAATGGAGAGCATCACAGTGACAGACACGCCCTCCACCACCACGCCCATCACCACCACGCCCACCACCACCACGCCCACCACCACCAGGGCCACCACCACCACGCCCACCACCACCAGGCCCACCACCACCATGCCCATCACCACCACGCCCACCAACACCAGGCCCACCACCACCACACCCACCACCACCAGGCCCACCACCACCAGGCCCACCACCACCATGCCCATCACCACCACGCCCACCAACACCAGGCCCACCACCACCACACCCACCACCGCCAGGCCCACCACCGCCACGCCCACCACTGCCACGCCCACCACCGCCACGCCCACCACCACCAACACCACTCCTGTTACAGAATCTCCGCCTACTGAGGCCACAGGTGAGCAGTGCACTCACTACGACTGGTGACAAATCACATCAAATATCCTGAATATTAATCAGTCTGTACAGGATTCCATGGAGTTTTTTTGTGATTGTTGCGGCCAAAAATGTTTGATTTTGCTGCTGCTTTTTTTCATAATTTGCAGTTTTTTGTGCTTTTTTGCGGAAAACTGCTTGAATCGGCAAAATTGCAGTTACATTAAATATTTCTGCGTGCTTTTTCACAGTGATGTTTGTTGGTAAATGAGACCTTTTAGCTGTAATCGTGTTTGACGCACGTGTCTCAAAGAGGGCTTTGGCTGAATGCGCATTGAGATGACGTCACATGACGCGTCTCAGCCCGAATCATTTTTTAAAATTTAATCTCTGGCTATATCCTGGAGTTTGGTTGATTTTGCGTTAATTTCTGCCATCGCTAAATCACAAAATCCTTGAGGGACTGACTATTATAGTGTGTGTGTGTGTGTGTGTGTGTGTGTGTGTGTGTTTGTGTGTGTGTGTGTGTGTGTGTGTTACAGACAGTTTCTTTAAAGTCAGTGTGAACATGACCATCACAGGACCACAGCAGGATCCAGAAGACACCCTTCAGCGCTGGGTGAGAAATAATCCACATAATCACTAACACGTCATTCTGACTCCATCAGCTCACGTCTCATATCAGTGAGGAAAGTTATCAAAATAAAAATGTTCAAATTCATTCAAATGGTGTGTATGTTCCTCTGTGTGTGTGTGTGTGTGTGTGTGTGTAGCTTCATGAAACTCTCTCTACTAAAGGAATGTCTGTGCTGAACTTCAGATTAACGTCACCACAGTCAGTGGGTCGAAGGTCAGCAGTATTTATGATGTAGATGAAGATAAAATCACGTCTCAGTAGAATAAACAGAAGAAATTTACTCATTTGTTCTGTTTTTACTTTTCAGTTTGGAGAATTCCAGTGCGGTACGAGTTTAATTCACCTTCACTTCACTCCTCTATCAAATCTGCTGTGGGATTAGTCTTTACTCTCTCTCTCTCTCTCTCTCTCTCTCTCTCTCTCTCTCTCCAGGGTTTTTCTCTCATCTCCACACAGAGGTGAGGAATTTAATATCAGCTCCAAACAGCCATCAATCGGTTTTAATTCCTCATTGTGTCAGTTGATATATTTCTCCTTCCTCCTGCTGTGTGCGTCTGCAGTGTGTTGTGTGTGTGTGTGTGTTGTGAAGGTGAATAACGTTCTGCTTGCTTCAGTTGTGACTTTCAGATGCACGTGACGTCGTGTTCGAACGTTAATGAAATGCAGAAACAGATCCATCAGCTGTTGGAGCAGCGGTATGATAACGGCACCGTGAGCCTGGATGCTGCTCCAGAACACATCCACATCACACACATACGTACGCAACATAAACACACATTATACTAACAACAACAACAACAACAGTGTTTTATTCACTTTATCTTTTAATCCTGCTCGAGTTAGTTAAGCTAATGAATGAGATACATTTCATGTTCCTGTTAATAACATGGTGTGTGTGTGTGTGTGTGTGTGTGTGTGTGTGTGTGTGTGTGTGTGTGTGTGTGTGTGTGTGTGCGTATCAGACCCCGGTCAGTGTCCTCACCAGCCTCAGCAGACTCGTCGGGGTCTGTACATTTGGATAAGTACTTCGGCTCAACGCGTAAACATACAGCAGTGTGAAGGAGATCTGACACACAAAGCAACACGCCAGTGGTACCACACACACACACACACACACACACACACACACACACTTATAATATTCCCATATTAGTTTGGGTGACGGGTTGATGTTCTGCATGTAAAATGAAAGTTAAAGTGTGTGTGTGTGTGTGTGTGTGTGTGTGTGTGTTTCACTCCTGAGTAAACACAGTGTGAGTGTTACAGATGTGTATGTTTGCCATCTGACATCTAATGACCCATTAATAAGGTGAACAGGCTGTTCAAACACACACACACACACACACACACACACACACACACACACACACACATTTAATGACTGTCCCATAACGTACAGTGAGATGTGTCCGTATCTGAGGTGCTGCCATAAAACAGTGTGTGTAGTGAAATTAGGGACCTGATTAATTTATAGCTCGATTTTATAGTTGAGTGAAGACTGATTATCACACACCCACCCACACACACACACACACACACACACACATCTGTGTTTATCTCAGAGAAATATTTCATTAGATTTAATTTAATTTGAACATTTAATTGAATGTATTTTATTAGATTTTATTTCCCTGTGTACTCTAGTGTTTTATTTACAGATCTCCGATTAACAAAAATGAAATGTTATAGGAAACGTTTAATAAGTTTTCACATTCATATTCGGCATGTTTTATTGAAATAAAGCAAACACGCTGTCGTAAAGTTCTACATTAAACCCTTAAATGGGTGACACGGCACGTTTACCTTTCATGAACAGTTTCAAGCAGAACCTTTCATGAAGTGAAGAACCTTTAATTATTCGAGGAACCCCTAAAGAACCCCTTCGTGTCAGACTGCAGAATATCTGCCCTGCATTTTACACAATTATTATCGTTTTATTGAACTGTGAAATTGGAGTTCTCCAGAAATGTACTGTAAAATGTACAGGAACTTCTTGACAGTGTTTGCTTTGTTAGTATAAGGACATAACGCAGTGCATTGTGGGATATAACAAGCGCTCTGGATAATCTCCAGCATGTTAAGCTCTGGATAAATGAGGTGTTATTTGGTGATTTGTTTGCTAATTTAAAGTATGAATGCTAACATGTGTGTGTGTGTGTGTGTGTGTGTGTGCAGTTTGCTGAGTGGACTGACTAACCGTGCGGTGTGGATCACTCCGAACCTGCAGGACTGTCCCACTGTAGTGAACAAACTCTCCGACCTTGAGCACATCACAGTCACTAACGGTGAACATCTCTCACTTGTAAACTATAACGCAGTGCAGAATAAACCTGACTCGCTTCCTATCAGTGACCTTCAGTTAAAGTGTACACTAAAGGATGGATGGAGAAATCATTTGCAATACTGAGTTATTTCAGGTCTTTTATTTATACTGTGCTAGGTAGCTTGATGGTGAACAGTGGAGAGTAAGAGCGCAGTGCATGAGTCGGTATGATGAGAGTGTCTCTCTGCAGACACGGCGCTGGACGTGCTAAACATAATCGAGGACATCATGAAAGAGAGCAAGGCCCTGGACGAGCAAGACCTGTGGCTGGTGCTGAACACACTGGAGGTCGTGCTGAATGTCAGCATCATGACCTTTGACCTCGCACAAGTCATCATCAACATCACATCAGACATCCTGAACTCACAGAGCGACCTTCATCCCTTCACTAACTAGTGAGAGACACACTGCAGCGTACAGGCTAACACAACACCACCTCAAACCAACAGACAAACCTGAGTGTGTGTGTGTGTGTGTGTGTGTGTGTGTGTGTGTGTCAGTATTCTGAACATCACAGAGAAGGTGGGAAACAGAATGTCCAAGCTGAATGACGGATCTGTCAGCGTGGTGGCCGCAGCGTTAGCTCTGTCTGTGGTCGACGTCAATACAGAGAATTTCTACAATCTGACATTTGGAGTCACAGCAATGACCAACGACCTGCATCCATCGGTACACACACATACATCACACACTCACACACACACACACACTCACACACACCCTCACACACACACACTCACACTCACACACACATACAAACACACACACACACACACACCCTCACCCACACAAACAAACACATCCAAACACACACACACACACACACTCACACACACATATACGCACACATACAAACACACACTCAAACATACATACACACACTCACACACACACACACACACACACTCACACACACACACATTCTCTCAGGCACACATACATCACACACACATACACACATGCGCACACACACACACACACACACACACACTCACACACATTCTCTCACGCACACACACACACACACACATTCTCTCATGCGCACACACACACACACACGCACACTCACACATACACATACACACTCACACATTTTCTCACACACACGCACACACACATTCTCTCTCACACACACACTCACTCACCTCTTTCTCTCTCTTAAATTATCTATAAAATAATTTAAAGTAAGTGTACACTCATTTTCCTTCATTATTAACAATGCTCACACTGCCCTCTCCTGGTTCGCTCAGGGTACACACACTCACTGCCATAATTACTCTCCAGCTTCTTAAAATACTCTAGAAGCATAAATAAGTTAAGTTAATTAATTAATAATTAATATAACTTTTATATAATATAAAAGTTAAAATATAGCAATAAGTTACAGAAGTGATCTTTTGAGCTCAAACATACAGTAATGATGTATAGTTTTATTTTTAAAAATAAATATTTCTATTAATTAGTGCAGTTTTTGGATAATGAGCTTGAACTCAGTCCACTGCTCCATGAGCAGCACTTTAACCTCCTTTATATTATTTTCTCTACATCAACATCTTTTTCAGTTCATTTCAGTTTTTTAACAGGGTTCAGACTCGAGTGAGATGGTCGTCGTAAAAAATTAATAAATAAAAACACTGATTACCACAGTAATTTCTGTATTGATTTCAGTTGGATGTGTGTTTGGGGTCTTGTTGCAGGTCTTAACCTCCTGGCAGAGGAAAACTGCTTTTTCAGCATGCTGATAGTGTCCACAACTAGAAACGTTGGTGCAATGTGTTTATCTGAAATATTACTGTATCAGTACAGTGTGTGTGTGTGTGTGTGTGTGTGTGTGTGTGTGTCTGTGTGTGTCTGTGTCTGTGTGTGTGTGTAGGTGTATATTAATCAGGACCCAGCTGAGGGCACTGTGGCCTTCATCTCTCTCCCTCCATATCTTCATGTCAGTTTTCCCCAAAACTACAACACCAATCCCCAAGTCCTGTTCCAGTTCTACGGCGTTCCTGAACTCTTTCAGGTACTGCTGAGTAACCCACTGACCACACCCACTCACCACACCCACTCACCACACGTACTCACCATACCCACTCACCACACCTACTGACCACACCCACTCACCACACCCACTCACCACACTTACTCATCACACCTACTCACCACACCCGCTCACCCCACCCGCTCACCACACTTACTCATCACACCTGCTCACCACACCCGCTCACCACACCCGCTCACCCCACCCACTCACCACACCCACTCACCCCATGTACTCACCATACCCACTCACCACACCTACTGACCACACCCACTCACCATACCCGCTCACCACACTTACTCATCACACCTACTCACCACACCCGCTCACCCCACCCGCTCACCACACCCGCTCACCACACCCGCACACTACACCCGCGCACCACACCCACTCACCACACCCACTCACCACACCCACTTACTTCATCACACTCACCATGACCACACCTATTGATTAAACCACACCCATGAACCTGACAACACCCAGTATGGTCCCACCCACTGTGACCCCTCCTCATCACTGTTCCTTTAGAATTGTGAGAATGGGAACTTGTTGAATACGTATGCTGTAGCTGCCAGTGTGATTAATGCAGAGCAGCCCATAAGAGAGCTGAAGGCTCCAGTCGTCATCATACTGCACCACCTCAACACCAACACAGTGAGTGTTCATTTACTCCCTTATTCACTATTCATCACCACATTTATCTATTAATCACTAATCAAACCCACGCTGTATGTTTACAGCTCGGAAGAGACGTTCAGTGTGTGTACTGGAACTTCAACAAGAATGGTGGGTCTTTATCATTATTATTATTATTATTATTATTATTATTATTATTATTATCAACATTATATTATTGTTGTTGTTGTTCTTGTTGTTGTTGTTAAGCCTGATTAAAATGAAATGTGGTGTATTGTGTTCTTGTGACTGTAACTGATTTCGTATGAGACTGTGTTAATTTAAAGACAGCCAATCAGCATTATACAGGGTTAGCACTGAGCTACCATCATGATACCTGAAAAGTATCTCTTTACTCTCTACTCGCTGCTTGCAGGAATATTTATTATTATTATCATCTCACCTGTACATGTTAATCATATGATTTTTTGAGCGTGTGTGTGTGTGTGTGTTAGGTGGTCATGGTGGTTGGAGCTCCAGTGGATGTTGGAAACACAACATGACTAGTGAATACACAACCTGTATGTGTGATCACCTCACACACTTTGGCGTGCTGCTGGTAGTCAAACCGTCTCACACTCTTCTCAGCACTCATCAGTATAAGCAATGCTGATAGGATTTGTCCAAAACGTGTGTGTGTGTGACTGTGTGTGTGTGTGTGTGTATGTTTGTGCGTCTGTGTCTGTGTGTGTGTATGTGTGTGTGTATGCATGTGTGTGTGTGTGTGTGTGTGTGTGTGTGTGTGTGTGTGTGCATGCGTGTGTGTGTGTTTGTGTGTGTTTGTGTGTCTGTGCGTGCGTGTGTGTGTGTGTGTGTGGTTTAGGACGTATCCAGGACCAGGACTCCCATTGATGAGAAAAATGAGAAAATCCTCACCCTCATCACATACACAGGGTGTGGAGTGTCGTCTTTGTTCCTTGGAGTGACAGTGCTGACCTACTCACTGCTGGAGTGAGTTATACACACACACACACACACACACACATTAACACACACACATTAACACACACTCATACACTCTTTTAACACTCACAGGAAGTTGAGGCGTGATTACCCGTCTCAGATCCTGCTGAACCTCTGCTTTGCTCTGCTCGGCCTCAACCTTGTTTTTCTCATTAACTCCTGGCTCTCGTCCTTTGGGGTGGCTGCCCTCTGTGTCGCCGTGGCAACGACCCAGCACTACTTCCTCTTGGCCTCGTTCACCTGGATGTTCCTGGAAGCAGTGAACATGTACTTCGCCCTCGTTAAAGTGTTCAATGCCTATGTGCCTTCCTACATCTTCAAGTTCTGCTCCATCGGCTGGGGTGCGGCGTCTCTACTTTATCATTATCATTATCATCATCATCATCATCATCATCATCATCATCATTATTATTATTATTATTATTAGTAGTAGTAGTATTGCATTAATTAGATATTAATTTATATAATAATTGAATATATTGTCTGTTCAGCTTTCAGCTAATAAGAAGCCAGACATGTGCTGATTTACATTTCCATATCATCTTAACTGCTAACCTTTGATTGTTATTTATGTTTTTCAAAACTACACCACTATTAGAATTGTAGAATTGATCAAACAGTCCACTATAAAGGGCCTTAGAAGAGTATGCCCCCCACTTAGATACCCTACCAAAGCTCCCTACCTAGGCACCCTCCTCCTCAGTGCGTCTGCAGTGAACATGACTCCATTTTGAAGTGAATAACAGCTTCACCCTCATCATGTAGTCAGTAAAGATTAATAAAAAATAAGGATAATGGAGACAAGTGTTAGTGTGTTAGTGGTTAGTCTGTGAGTGTGTTGATGTGTTAGTGTGTTGATGTGTTAGTGTGGTAGTGTGTTAGTGTGTTGATGTGTTAGTGTGTTGATGTGTTGATGTGTTAGTGTGTTGATGTGTTGATGTGTTAGTGTGTTGATGTGTTAGTGTGTTGATGTGTTGATGTGTTGATGTGTTAGTGTGTTGATGTGTTAGTGTGTTGATGTGTTGGTGTATTGGTGTGTTGATGTGTTGATGTGTTAGTGTGTTGATGTGTTAGTGTGTTGATGTGTTAGTGTGTTGGTGTGTTGATGTGTTAGTGTGTTGGTGTGTTAGTGTGTTGATGTGTTAGTGTGTTGATGTGTTAGTGTGTTGGTGTGTTGATGTGTTAGTGTGTTGGTGTGTTGTTGTGTTAGTGTGTTGATGTGTTGATGTGTTAGTGTGTTAGTGTGTTGATGTGTTAGTGTGTTGTGTTAGTGTGTTGATGTGTTAGTGTGTTGATGTGTTAGTGTGTTGGTGTGTTGATGTGTTAGTGTGTTGATGTGTTAGTGTGTTGATGTGTTAGTGTGTTAGTGTGTTGATGTGTTAGTGTGTTGGTGTGTTGATGTGTTAGTGTGTTGATGTGGTAGTGTGGTAGTGTGTTAGTGTGTTGGTGTGTTGATGTGTTAGTGTGTTGATGTGTTAGTGTGTTGGTGTGTTGATGTGTTAGTGTGTTGGTGTGTTGATGTGTTAGTGTGTTAGTGTGTTAGTGTGTTGATGTGTTAGTGTGTTGATGTGTTTGTGTTAGTGTGTTGGTGTGTTGATGTGTTAGTGTGTTAGTGTGTTGATGTGTTAGTGTGTTGGTGTGTTGATGTGTTAGTGTGTTAGTGTGTTGATGTGTTAGTGTGTTGATGTGTTTGTGTTAGTGTGTTGGTGTGTTGATGTGTTAGTGTGTTAGTGTGTTGGTGTGTTGATGTGTTGATGTGTTAGTGTGTTAGTGTGTTGTGTTAGTGTGTTGATGTGTTAGTGTGTTGATGTGTTAGTGTATTGATGTGTTGATGTGTTAGTGTGTTAGTGTGTTGATGTGTTAGTGTGTTGTGTTAGTGTGTTGATGTGGTAGTGCGGTAGTGTGGTGATGTGTTAGTGTGTTGATGTGTTGGTGTATTGGTGTGTTGATGTGTTGATGTGTTAGTGTGTTGATGTGTTAGTGTGTTGGTGTGTTGTTGTGTTAGTGTGTTGATGTGTTAGTGTGTTGATGTGTTGATGTGTTAGTGTGTTAGTGTGTTAGTGTGTTGATGTGTTAGTGTGTTGTGTTAGTGTGTTGATGTGTTAGTGTGTTGATGTGTTAGTGTGTTGGTGTGTTGATGTGTTAGTGTGTTGATGTGTTAGTGTGTTAGTGTGTTGATGTGTTAGTGTATTGGTGTTGATGTGTTAGTGTGTTGGTGTGTTGATGTGTTAGTGTGTTGATGTGGTAGTGTGTTAGTGTGTTGGTGTGTTGATGTGTTAGTGTGTTAGTGTGTTGATGTGTTAGTGTGTTGGTGTGTTGATGTGTTAGTGTGTTGTGTGTTAGTGTGTTGATGTGTTAGTGTGTTGATGTGTTTGTGTTAGTGTGTTAGTGTGTTGATGTGTTAGTGTGTTGGTGTGTTGATGTGTTGGTGTGTTGATGTGTTAGTGTGTTAGTGTGTTGATGTGTTTGTGTTAGTGTGTTGGTGTGTTGATGTGTTAGTGTGTTGGTGTGTTGGTGTGTTGATGTGTTGATGTGTTAGTGTGTTAGTGTGTTGTGTTAGTGTGTTGATGTGTTAGTGTGTTGATGTGTTAGTGTGTTAGTGTGGTAGTGTGTTGATGTGTTAGTGTGTTGATGTGTTAGTGTGTTAGTGTGTTGATGTGTTTGTGTTAGTGTGTTGATGTGTTAGTGTGTTAGTGTGTTGATGTGTTTGTGTTAGTGTGTTGAGTTAGTGTGTTGATGTGTTAGTGTGTTGGTGTGTTGATGTGTTAGTGTGTTGATGTGTTGATGTGTTAGTGTGTTGATGTGTTGATGTGTTAGTGTGTTGGTGTGTTGATGTGTTAGTGTGTTGGTGTGTTGATGTGTTGATGTGTTAGTGTGTTGATGTGTTAGTGTGTTGATGTGTTAGTGTGTTGATGTGTTGATGTGTTGGTGTGTTGATGTGGTAGTGTGGTAGTGTGGTAGTGTGTTGGTGTGTTGATGTGTTGATGTGTTAGTGTGTTGATGTGTTAGTGTGTTGATGTGTTGATGTGTTAGTGTGTTGGTGTGTTGTTGTGTTAGTGTGTTGATGTGTTAGTGTGTTGATGTGTTGATGTGTTAGTGTGTTAGTGTGTTAGTGTGTTGATGTGTTAGTGTGTTGTGTTAGTGTGTTGATGTGTTAGTGTGTTGATGTGTTAGTGTGTTGGTGTGTTGATGTGTTAGTGTGTTGATGTGTTAGTGTGTTAGTGTGTTGATGTGTTAGTGTGTTAGTGTGTTGATGTGTTAGTGTGTTAGTGTGTTGATGTGTTAGTGTGTTGGTGTGTTGATGTGTTAGTGTGTTGATGTGGTAGTGTGTTAGTGTGTTGGTGTGTTGATGTGTTAGTGTGTTGATGTGTTAGTGTGTTGGTGTGTTGATGTGTTAGTGTGTTGGTGTGTTGATGTGTTAGTGTGTTAGTGTGTTGATGTGTTAGTGTGTTGATGTGTTTGTGTTAGTGTGTTGGTGTGTTGATGTGTTAGTGTGTTAGTGTGTTGATGTGTTGGTGTGTTGGTGTGTTGATGTGTTAGTGTGTTGGTGTGTTGATGTGTTAGTGTGTTAGTGTGTTGATGTGTTAGTGTGTTGATGTGTTTGTGTTAGTGTGTTGGTGTGTTGATGTGTTAGTGTGTTAGTGTGTTAGTGTGTTGTGTTAGTGTGTTGATGTGTTAGTGTGTTAGTGTGGTAGTGTGTTGGTGTGTTGTGTTAGTGTGTTAGTGTGTTGATGTGTTAGTGTGTTGATGTGTTGATGTGTTAGTGTGTTGGTGTGTTGTTGTGTTAGTGTGTTGATGTGTTAGTGTGTTAGTGTGTTGATGTGTTAGTGTGTTAGTGTGTTGATGTGTTAGTGTGTTGATGTGTTGATGTGTTAGTGTGTTGATGTGTTAGTGTGTTAGTGTGTTAGTGTGTTGATGTGTTAGTGTGTTGATGTGTTAGTGTGTTGGAGTGTTGATGTGTTGATGTGGTAGTGTGGTAGTGTGGTGATGTGTTAGTGTGTTGATGTGTTGGTGTATTGGTGTGTTGATGTGTTGATGTGTTGATGTGTTAGTGTGTTGATGTGTTAGTGTGTTGATGTGTTGATGTGTTAGTGTGTTGGTGTGTTGTTGTGTTAGTGTGTTGATGTGTTAGTGTGTTGATGTGTTGATGTGTTAGTGTGTTAGTGTGTTAGTGTGTTGATGTGTTAGTGTGTTGTGTTAGTGTGTTGATGTGTTAGTGTGTTGATGTGTTAGTGTGTTGATGTGTTAGTGTGTTGGTGTGTTGATGTGTTAGTGTGTTGATGTGTTAGTGTGTTAGTGTGTTGATGTGTTAGTGTATTGGTGTGTTGATGTGTTAGTGTGTTGGTGTGTTGATGTGTTAGTGTGTTGATGTGGTAGTGTGTTAGTGTGTTGGTGTGTTGATGTGTTAGTGTGTTGATGTGTTAGTGTGTTGGTGTGTTGATGTGTTAGTGTGTTGGTGTGTTGATGTGTTAGTGTGTTAGTGTGTTGATGTGTTAGTGTGTTGATGTGTTTGTGTTAGTGTGTTGGTGTGTTGATGTGTTAGTGTGTTAGTGTGTTGATGTGTTAGTGTGTTGGTGTGTTGATGTGTTAGTGTGTTGGTGTGTTGATGTGTTAGTGTGTTAGTGTGTTGATGTGTTAGTGTGTTGATGTGTTTGTGTTAGTGTGTTGGTGTGTTGATGTGTTAGTGTGTTAGTGTGTTAGTGTGTTGTGTTAGTGTGTTGATGTGTTAGTGTGTTGATGTGTTAGTGTGTTAGTGTGGTAGTGTGTTGATGTGTTAGTGTGTTGATGTGTTAGTGTGTTAGTGTGTTGATGTGTTAGTGTGTTGGTGTGATGTGTTAGTGTGTTGATGTGTTAGTGTGTTGGTGTGTTGATGTGTTAGTGTGTTGATGTGTTAGTGTGTTAGTGTGTTGATGTGTTGATGTGTTAGTGTGTTGATGTGTTGATGTGTTAGTGTGTTGGTGTGTTGGTGTGTTAGTGTGTTAGTGTGTTGATGTGTTGATGTGTTAGTGTGTTGATGTGTTAGTGTGTTGATGTGTTAGTGTGTTGATGTGTTGGTGTGTTGATGTGGTAGTGTGGTAGTGTGGTAGTGTGTTGATGTGTTAGTGTGTTGATGTGTTGATGTGTTAGTGTGTTGATGTGTTAGTGTGTTGATGTGTTAGTGTGTTGATGTGTTGGTGTGTTGATGTGGTAGTGTGGTAGTGTGGTAGTGTGTTGATGTGTTCGTGTGTTGATGTGTTGGTGTGTTAGTGTGTTGGTGTGTTAGTGTGTTGATGTGTTAGTGTGTTAGTGTGTTGATGTGTTGATATGTTAGTGTGTTGGTGTGTTGTGTTAGTGTGTTGATGTGTTAGTGTGGTAGTGTGTTGATGTGTTAGTGTGTTGATGTGTTAGTGTGGTAGTGTGGTGATGTGTTAGTGTGTTAGTGTGTTGATGTGTTAGTGTGTTGATGTGGTAGTGTGGTAGTGTGATAGTGTGTTGATGTGGTAGTGTGGTAGTGTTTTAGTGTGTTGGTGTGTTGATGTGGTAGTGTGGTAGTGTGTTGGTGTGTTAGTGTGTTAGTGTGTTGATGTGGTAGTGTGTTGGTGTGTTGGTGTGTTAGTGTGTTAGTGTGTTGATGTGTTAGTGTGTTGATGTGTTTGTGTTAGTGTGTTGGTGTGTTGATGTGTTAGTGTGTTAGTGTGTTGGTGTGTTGATGTGTTGATGTGTTAGTGTGTTAGTGTGTTGATGTGTTAGTGTGTTGATGTGTTAGTGTGTTAGTGTGGTAGTGTGTTGATGTGTTAGTGTGTTGATGTGTTAGTGTGTTAGTGTGTTGATGTGTTTGTGTTAGTGTGTTGATGTGTTAGTGTGTTGATGTGTTTGTGTTAGTGTGTTGATGTGTTAGTGTGTTGGTGTGATATGTTAGTGTGTTGATGTGTTAGTGTGTTGGTGTGTTGGTGTGTTGATGTGTTAGTGTGTTGATGTGTTAGTGTGTTAGTGTGTTGATGTGTTGATGTGTTAGTGTGTTGATGTGTTAGTGTGGTGGTGTGTTGATGTGTTGATGTGTTAGTGTGTTGATGTGTTAGTGTGTTAGTGTGTTGATGTGTTGATGTGTTAGTGTGTTGATGTGTTAGTGTGTTAGTGTGTTGGTGTGTTGGTGTGTTGATGTGTTAGTGTGTTAGTGTGTTGGTGTGTTGATGTGTTGATGTGTTAGTGTGTTGATGTGTTAGTGTGTTAGTGTGTTGATGTGTTGATGTGTTAGTGTGTTGATGTGTTAGTGTGTTAGTGTGTTGATGTGTTAGTGTGTTGATGTGTTAGTGTGTTAGTGTGTTGATGTGTTGATGTGTTGTGGTAGTGTGGTAGTGTGTTGATGTGTTCGTGTGTTGATGTGTTGGTGTGTTGGTGTGTTGGTGTGTTGATGTGTTGATGTGTTGATGTGTTAGTGTGTTGGTGTGTTGATGTGTTAGTGTGTTAGTGTGTTAGTGTGTTGATGTGTTTGTGTTAGTGTGTTGATGTGTTAGTGTGTTAGTGTGTTGATGTGTTGATGTGTTGGTGTGTTGATGTGTTAGTGTGGTAGTGTGGTGATGTGTTAGTGTGTTGGTGTGTTGTGTTAGTGTGTTGATGTGTTAGTGTGTTAGTGTGGTAGTGTGTTGATGTGTTAGTGTGTTGATGTGTTAGTGTGGTAGTGTGGTGATGTGTTAGTGTGTTAGTGTGTTGATGTGTTAGTGTGTTGATGTGGTAGTGTGGTAGTGTGTTGATGTGTTAGTGTGGTAGTGTGGTAGTGTGTTAGTGTGTTGGTGTGTTGATGTGGTAGTGTGGTAGTGTGGTAGTGTGTTGGTGTGTTAGTGTGTTAGTGTGTTGATGTGGTAGTGTGTTGGTGTGTTGGTGTGTTAGTGTGTTAGTGTGTTGATGTGTTAGTGTGTTGGTGTGTTGATGTGTTAGTGTGTTGATGTGTCAGTGATTCCCTCAGTAGTGCACACTTGATGTTATTATTTAAACTGCAGGTGTTCCTCTGCTGATCTGCTGCTTGGTGTTGGTGGTGAAACCCAACTCATACGGACTCCTGCAACACGGGAGCTCAGAAATGCTGTGAGTAATTTAATACTTTAATTTAATACACAATTTAACATGATTTTAACACATTTCAGTACCTTCTCTCTCTCTCTCTGCAGCTGCTGGGTGTCAGACGACGTGGTGTTCTATGTGTGTGTGGTGGGCGTGGTGGGCGTGATTCTCCTGGTGAACGGTTTTGTGTTCCTCATGGTTCTGCTGCAGGTGAGGAGGGCATGTGTGAGCGAGCACAGTGGTGTGATGAAGGAGCTGCGAGGCGTCACCAGTCTCACTCTGCTGCTCGGCCTCACCTGGAGCACCGCCTTCCTCACCTGGGGCGACGCCAGAGTCCCGCTGCTCTATGTCTTCTCCATCCTTAACAGCCTGCAAGGTGAGGGAGTGGGGCTTAGCTAAAGGTGTGACCATATAAAGGTGAGCTTTTAAAGTTACAGGTGCGACAAAACAGTGGCAGAGCTTGCTTACAGATGTGTGAGGGTGTTACAGTCGAGAATGTACAGTGGGTGCGGCTTATTTACAGCTGTATTTGCTGACCAGGTGATGTGTTGTGTTTTTCAGGTTTCTTTATTTTTCTGTTTCAATGTCTGATGAAGGAAAATGTGCATAAACAGTGGAGAGTGCACCTGTGCTTTGGACGCTTCAAACTGCAGGATTACTCAGGTATCGAAACCCAACCAATCAGCTGAGAGATCAGTAAAAACATCAGTTAACACTTCTGATATAAGCAGGTTACAATTTCTGTTACACTGATAATGTTCAGGTAATTAAGTGCTGAGATAAATGAGGAGAAATGAAAGTGTGTGTGTGTGTGTGTGTGTGTGTGTGTGTTTCTCTCATTAGCGGAATGGAGTCACACTCCTCCCATCATCAACAAACCCAGACACTGTCCGATGTTGACCTTCCCCACTGTGGCTTCAGTCAGATCCAATAAATCCAACTCCACTCAGAGCTCCTCAGCTTCCTCACACTGCATTGAACACCACTTCAATGTGAAGAGACCTGACCTGGGTAACACACACACACACACACACACACACACACGCACACACACACACACACACACACACAGAGGACATTGTGCTGTGCAAAGATTCATTCTCTGTATGGAATGCTTATAGGTGTCAGTCATTTTAATTTCCTTTTTCTCCTGGGGTTTTGCACCACAATTGTCCTGCAGAAGAAATAGAAGTGCACTATGTAGTGAGCAGTGTGTGATATGGAAGGTCTTGGAGAAACACTCGGGCACTGTGTGTGTGTGTGTGTGTGTGTGTGTGTGTGTGTGTGTGCGCCGAACATGGTCAGATTGTTGTAAACTGTGTGCTGTGTTGTGTTTGTGTGTACAGATGTGGTGTATCAGCAGAGCTTCATCCTGCCTCGAGCGCAGCGAGTACACACTCCGCTCCCCGAGGGTGCAGGGTACACCACACACTCCCTAAACTGGATCCCTACAGAGGTTCCTGACAACCACGTTTACTTCAACTAACGCTCATTTCCAGCTTCACGCTACTGTTCTGTTTGGCGATTAATGCAGGACCGGTCGCCTCTGGCTTACTCATTAGGGTTAAATTTAGAAATGTCAAATTTATATACAGAATTTATATATTTCTGTAAAGCTGCTTTGTGACTATGTTCATCATTAAACATGCTATATAAATAAAATTGAATTGCATTGAACTTAGTGTGTAGTGTCCTGAAATTTATTTTCTTCACATCCTAAAAATGATATTGTTTGTATTTAAATGAGCTATGTGTTGAGATTTTTATGTGTGATAACGGCTTTCCTTAAGGACCTGTTATCATGAAACGTGCTGTGTGGAGAAAGTGAAGTGTGGTGTGTGTAAATACATTCTCGTCTTTCCTTTTCAGTCAATAAACATTGTATTTTGTATAGTGTAACACACACACACACACACTGGGTACTACTGGAATTGTGGGATTGAAGCATGTCTCAAACTGCACCAGCTGTACCACACTGTGTTGTGTGTTCACTCTAACAGTAATGAACAAATTCTACACTAAACTTATTATCATGCACACAGAACAGAAGGGGCGGGGCTTATAGCAGATCAGAACTAACATGGCTGATCACCCTTAATATTTCACATCACACTTGGAATTTCAGGCACACTTAACTCTGTCTGTCTCCCAGTTAAACTCATCTTACATTTATAGTTCCTTTTTAATATTTGGGGAAATGTTTTAGGTTCTTTTATTTATTTATTTTATCTATATCTAATTTAAACTTAAATTGTCACTGGATAGATTCTGTGATTGATATTAAAATAAAAAAATATTAGGTGCCTTCCTGCTCGCGCAGCGGGAGCCTCATCACCAATACGGAACTTTAGAACCGGAACGCAGTTCCCGTCAGGATTAATCAAATCGGCGGACTAAACGGAAGTACATAAACCGTGAGATTTGGGCGCACAGAGGTAAGCGCTAGCTGTTTATGTGTTTAATGGCAGCTTTGTTTTGGGGTTGTTGTAATTTACGTGTTAATAGTTAGTGTGATGATGAACACTAGAGACGTTAATATATGTGGATAAGCTGCATTCTGTCTGTTAGCTTAGCTTAGCTTAGCTTCGCTTCAGTGTCTCTTTAACGGATTAGTAGGGATATTAAAGAGCACTGGGGTAGTGATAGTGCTTATTAACACATAATAACGAGTCTTAAACCGTCTTATTCCTATTCTCTGTACATGTATGAGAAATAAAACTATTTCTGTGGAGATAAAGCAGATAAAATTTCTGTCTTTTGTTTAAAAATATTTTTCACATGGTTCCACCGTTCATCATTTTTATATTAGACTTTTCATCTCCACAGAAATGTTAAAGTGAACTCTGAGGAGTGAAGTGGTTCATCTTAAGACACACACTCACACACTCTTAATTCTTATAATGACGTCTCCCAAGAAAACTTCTTTCCTTTTAATCCCCTTTTATTTGGAGAATAAAACATTCAGCTTCTGCTCTGATTCCTGTTGATGTCCAGATGAGCGGAGACTCGGACGGGAATCGGGAATTCCATGAGCAGCTTCGGCTGCAGGAACTGTACGGTCAGAGACGGGGCGATGGAGATGATCCGTACACGTACATCGACCCTGAGGATGGCACAGCCTACGACTGGGACCACGAGAAGAAAGCCTGGTTTCCAAAGGTCTATTAAAGTCATACAGTTTATATATTATTGTGGGGACGTCTTAAAATGTCATTTATTAGTTCATTGTAATGTTTTTGTTCATGTTTTTCTTTTTCGATTCACTCTGAACACAAGTATTTGTTTGAGACGTTGTTTAGGATGAGGTGACGTGTGTAAAACAGGTTTGGAGAGCAAAGTCGTGAACGTGTTTGTGCGTGCAGATAACGGAGGACTTCATCGCTGCGTATCAGGCGAATTACGGCTTCAGTGAAGATGGAGCTGCAGTAGCGACAGGAGAACCTCAGCCTGAGAAACCTAAAGAGGAGGAAGAGGAGAAGGAGGAGAAGCAGGAGGAGAAAGTGACAGACTCGGGAAGCGCTAAAGAGGAAAATAAGAAAGGAGAGAAGAGGAAAGCAGAACCAGGTGTGTGTATACACCAGTTGTGTGACACCAGAAGTTTTCATATTTCACTTTGTCTGTCTGTCTATCAGTCTGTCTGTCTTTCTTTTCTTCCCTCCTTCTCTACCTCTGAAATGCAATTTTAACCAAAAAAAAAAAACATTTAAAAATTTTAAAAGCATTTAAAAATTTTAAAAGTCCAACATTTTCATCATTAAGAATTACACACAGCCTTTAGAACCCTTACATGTAAATGACCTCTGTTCTGATTGGCTGACAGCTTTCCATATGAAATGAGACTCCACCCCTCTCCAGTTCATGCTAAAGTGGACTAAATAATAATAATACTTTATTATACATTTATCAGACCTTTATTTGAATTTGTATTTAAAAACTGAGTAACCCACAACTTTTTTCTCATGTGTACAGGCTGGTTTGATATCGAGCAAGAGAAAAACACAAATGTTTATGTGTCAGGTAAGTGTGGGTATAAATATTCAGTGTGTACAGTGTTAATATATACAGTTTGCTACATATGTACCTATGTACATGCTTTATTATACTGTGTACGTGTGTGTGTGTGGCGGGGCAGGACTCCCTCTCGATATCACTCCTGATGAGTTTGTGGAGTTGATGTCTAAATGTGGAATAATAATGCGAGACCCGATGACAGAGGACTATAAAATTAAATTGTATAAAGACAGTGAGGGGAATCAGAAAGGAGACGGACTCTGCTGTTACCTGAAGGTCAGTGACTGTGAAACACACACACACACACTCGATACACACTGACACCGTATACACCTGTGTATTAATTTGTGTGTGTGTGTGTGTAAAGAGAGAGTCAGTAGCTCTGGCCGAGCGTTTGCTGGATGAGTATGAGATGCGAGGTTACCGGCTGCACGTTGAAGCGGCTCGCTTTGAGCTGAAAGGCCAGTACGACGCCAGCAAGAAGAAAAAGAAGAACAAAGAGTACCGCAAAAAACTGCAGCAGCAGCAGAAGTACCATATTATTTCTTTATTCCACATTTTATTTCTTTTATTCCTGCATAAAGGGGAGACTCTCTCTTCTCAGTCGATCTGATTATGCGTGCTGGTGTTTGCAGGCAGCTGGACTGGAGACCTGAGAAGAAAGGAGAAGTGCGTAAGAGACACGAGCGAGTGGTGATCATCCAGAACATGTTCCATCCCTCTGACTTTGAGGTACAACTCCTCCTGCATGTGTACACACTCTTATTTCACACTAACCCACAACCAGGTCTGTAATAAGGAATCAGATCTCTTAAATGATTCATAACGGTATGAGTCAAATCAGTGAAGTGATTCAGAATGAATCACCTAAAGGAATAGTGAGAAGAAAGAAAGATATTTTTATTCTTTATTAGTAATTATCTCTACTTTTTGACAACATTGCTGTATGCTGTTTCTACTCTGGACATTTCTATCATTTCTAGGTACAAAAATTATTTCTTCATAATCAGTGCACAGTGTAAATGAAAACAATGAGGTTTATCACATATTCCTCATATGACTACATAACCCCCTAAACTCATTCTCTATATTCTTTAATGTTTATAATGAATCACTTAACAGTGAAATTGTTCATCAGGAGCATTTTGTGTGCAGAAATTAACATGTGCAGAGGGCCATGATAAGATGTTTGTAGATCGAGTAGCAGGTAGATGAAGTGTGTTTCAGAGTCTCAGCAGCCCTCACAGTCACCAGGGGGCACTGTGGGATAAACAGTAAAGGGGGGTGTGTTAAATCTGTGAGGAACAAAGCTTCAACGTGAAACACATTTACTGCATTTGGCAGACGCCCTTATCCTTAGCGACTTACAGTTATCTCATTTATACAGCTGAGCAGTTGAGGGTTGAGCTTCATAAATAACCTCGCAGAAACATCAATTAGATTTGGATCACCGTCAGATCACATAGAACTCGATCAGGCGACTGAAAGCTTGGAGTCAACACTCCGCTACACGCTAGATAGAGTGGCTCCACTCAAAAGGAAAAAAATTAGAGAAAAAAAATTAGCACCCTGGTATAACGATCAAACGCGAACCTTAAAACAGACAACTCGACAATTAGAACGTAAATGGCGTCAAACCAAACTGGTGATATTTCAAACAGCATGGAAGGAGAGCCTACTGAAATATAGGAAATCTCTTGGCGATGCTAGAAAAATCTATTTCTCCACCTTAATAGGAGACAACAAAAACAATTCTAGATTCCTTTTCAACACAGTAGCAAAATTAACTAGGAATAAAACCACTACAGAGAGAAACACTCAATCATTACATAGCAGTGAAGATTTCATGAAATTTTTCATTGATAAGGTTGAAAATATTAGACGTGAAATACAGGCCATTAAATTAAAACCGGACAGTACTGTAACAAACCCATTACATGACAATGTAGCAATATCAGATCAATGTTTAGAGTATTTTGCTCCGCTTAGAGAGACCGAACTAGCTACATTAATCTCTTCAGCCAATTCATCAACTTGCATACTAGATCCCGTACCTACATGTTTGTTTAAACAGATTTGTCCAGGAGTAATTGAACCACTTCTAAATATAATCAATTCTTCCCTAAGCACTGGCTATGTACCTAAATCACTTAAATTAGCAGTTATTAAACCCTTGATTAAAAAACCTGATCTTGACCCGTCTCAATTGTCCAGCTATAGACCAATATCAAATCTCCCCTTCATCTCTAAGATTTTAGAAAAGGTTGTAGCAAAGCAGTTATGCTCGTACTTAGATAGGAATAACATTCATGAAATGTATCAGTCAGGGTTTAGACCTCATCATAGCACAGAGACAGCATTAGTTAAAGTAGTAAATGACCTTCTACTGACCTACGATCAGGGTTGTGTCTCTCTGCTTGTGTTACTCGACCTTAGTGCAGCTTTTGATACTATAGATCACACTATTCTCCTTGATAGATTAGAAAATGTTGTTGGTATTAAGGGAACAGTCCTCTCCTGGCTCAGGTCTTATCTGACCGATCGTTATCAGTTCGTAGATGTAAATGGTGAATTCTCCATGCGTACTGAGGTTACTTTTGGAGTTCCACAGGGTTCTGTTTTAGGCCCACTGCTCTTTACTTTATATATGCTACCCCTAGGTCAAATTATTCGTAAACATGGAATTAGCTTCCACTGTTATGCTGATGATACACAGTTGTATGTTTCAGCGAAGCCAGAGGACAGACAGAAGCTTAGTAAAGTTGAGGATTGTGTAAAGGACATTAGACATTGGATGTTAACTAACTTCCTTCTACTTAATTCTGATAAAACAGAAATACTTCTATTAGGCCCACGTGTAGCTAGAAGTAATCTTTCTGATCACATGGTTACTCTGGATGGTCTTTCTGTTTCATCATGTGCAGCAGTTAAAGACCTTGGAGTGATTATTGACTCCAGCCTATCATTTGATGCTCATGTAGATAATATTACTAGGATAGCCTTCTTTCATCTCAGAAATATTTCTAAAATAAGAAACATATTGTCACTACATGATGCGGAAATACTAGTTCATGCATTCGTCACCTCTAGATTAGATTACTGTAATGCCTTACTGTCTGGATGTTCCAGTAGGAATATAAATAAGCTCCAGTTAGTCCAGAATGCAGCTGCTAGAGTCCTAACTAGAACTAGAAGGTACGACCATATCACACCGATATTATCAATACTGCATTGGCTCCCAGTAAAATCTCGCATTAACTATAAAATACTTTTATTAACCTATAAAGCACTAAATGGTCTCGCGCCACAATATCTAAGCGACCTTTTGGTTTTATATAATCCACCACGCCTACTTAGATCAAAAGATGCAGGCTATTTGACGGTACCTCGAATAGTGAAGGCTACAGCAGGGGGAAGAGCTTTCTCTTATAGAGCCCCACAGTTATGGAACAGTCTTCCTATTAGTGTTCGGGACTCAGACACAGTCTCAGTGTTTAAGTCTAGGCTTAAAACGTATTTGTTTACTCAAGCCTACCCTGACTAGATTCTGTTCTACTACTTCGCAGTCATAATTATCTTTTTTCTCCCTCTCTCCTTTCGCCGAGCCCCACACGAATTTATGGAGATACTAGAGATCCAGATCCTTTCTGCCTCTGGATGGAGCTCAAATCTTCTTTAATTCCAGACTGCTGGGACTACGGCTGCTCCTAAGGCCATACAGACTTCATATAAATCCATAATGAACTTTTTCACACTATCTGTTGTTACCCAGATGAGGACGGGTTCCCTTCTGAGTCGGGTTCCTCTCAAGGTTTCTTCCTCTTAAAACATCTTAGGGAGTTTTTCCTTGCCACCGTCGCCACTCAGTGGCTTGCTCAGTTGGGATAAATTCGCACCTTTAATATCTGTATACCATGTTGATATTTCTGTAAAGCTGCTTTGAGACAATGTCTATTGTAAAAAGCGCTATACAAATAAAATTGAATTGAATTGAATTGAGGGTTAAGGGCCTTGCTCAGGGGCCCAGCAGTGGCAGCTTGGCAGTGCTGGAGTTTAAACTCATGATCTTGTGATCAGTAGTCCAACGTCTTAACCACTGAGCTACCACTACCCATAATCCTCCAGGGGCTGCGTCTCAAACCACACTGTACTCTGTAGTGATACTGCAGTATGGAGGATTGTGATGGAGCCTGTAACAGTTGTGATGTGGGGTGTGTGTTTGTGTGTGTGCCTGCATTTGGTGCGCTTTGCACTTTGATGATTTGGTTGTGTCTGCCATCTTTCCTCAGGAGGATCCGCTGGTGTTGAACGAGTATCGAGATGACCTGCGCTCAGAGTGTGAGAAATTCGGAGAGGTGAAGAAGGTCATCATATTTGATGTGAGTGTCATTTACTGTTACACTGCTGAGTACTGTTTCTGTTCAAGCATCCTGTTTATAGGAGCTGTGTGTGTGTGTGTAACAGAGGCACCCTGATGGTGTGGCATCCGTGGCGTTTAAGGAGACAGAGGAGGCGGATATGTGTGTGGCTGCGCTGAACGCACGGTGGTTTGGAGGGAGACAGCTTTCAGCTCAACTGTGGGACGGAGTCACTGACTACCAGGTAACTAACACACACACGTACATAGACACATACACACACACAGACACGCACGTAAAGTCAAGAGGGTTTTTATCATTCCTCTATATAGCTTGTATACATTGGTGTGAAATGAGGTTTCTTTAGGACCATGGTGCAACACGGAACAGTACGCAAGACTAAATAAAGTGTGAGACGACTGCAAAACAATAAATACACAGACCAATGAATACACAGGACATGGGCTGTAAACTGTAAGCTATTGTGTGATGTAGCAACAGAAGTATAGCAGCAATACTGGCAGCAAAAACGAGTTCCTGTGACAAGTGCAGGTGTGCAGTGGTACTGAGTCTTACTGGTATAGGTGTGGGTTAGATGTGGGATAGGCGTTTGACTAGCCCAGGTGAGCGTTGGGCTAGGATGTTGAGTAATCTGCATCAGGGAGGAAACCATTGTGGAGTCTGCTGGTGGTGGCACAGATGCTCCTGTACATTCTGCCAGATGGCAGGAGGGTGAAGAGTCCGTGAGCAGGTTTGTATGTGTGTATAGGGGTGCATGTGTGTATACACACACACACATACAGACACGCACACCCATGTATGGTATGGCTTGTATGATATGGAGGGGTTCTTTGGGGCAGTGGTTTTCAAAGTGGGGGCTGCCAGGGGCCCCAGAATCACACACCCAATCAATTCCTAATGTAATGTTAAGATGTAATTATTAATAAAAAAGGGGGATATATTCAGAAGTCTGTATTTTTAATGTGTTTTAAAGACATTTTGCAAAAGGGGGGCCTCGGTCAAATTTTAATGCCATTTGGGGGGCCTTGCCCTGGAAAAGTTTGGGAACCACTGCTTTAGGGGCAGGGATAGTGTGAGAGGGTGGAGCTGGAGACATCAATCATCATGAAGTAGCATCCTCATGGTGTCTCAAGACTGCGTTCACAAATTTTTGTCTCTCTGTTCCCCCCTTTCTCTCTCTCTCACTCTCTCAGGTGCAGGAGACGGTCAGGGAGCGGGAGGAGAGGTTAAAAGGTTGGTCGACTTTTCTGGGAGACGAAAAGACACAAGAGATGCAATCAAAAGGAGGAGAAGGAACGAAAGAAGTAGGACGGCAGGAAGAGGAAAAAGAGAAACCACCGGAAGAGGAAAAAGCGAAACAACAGGAAGAGGAAAAAGCGAAACAACTGGAAGAGGAAAAAGCGAAACAACAGGAAGAGGAAAAAGCGAAACAACAGGAAGAGGAAAAAGCGAAACAACAGGAAGAGGAAAAAGAGAAACATCAGGAAGAGTTAAAAGAGAAACATCAGGAAGAGAAGGAGGAAGCAACTGTCGAGTCCACTGACAGCAGTTTGGCTGGGAGCGAAGACGAGTCTTAACTGTGTGTGTGTGTGTGTGTGTGTGTGTGTGTGTGTGTGTGTGTGTGTGTGTGTTTGAGATACAGTGTAAATCGCTGATGGTCATTAGCTTGATTTTTCAGCTCTTGTATGTGAACATAATGTTTTATAATGAAAATAAAATCATCAGTGTGTGTGTGTATGTGTTTCATTTCAGTGTTCAGTTTTATTATGTTCTGTACTGTGTGTGTGTGGGCGGGGGTGGGTACAGAGATTCCACTATGAGGTTTTGTGTAGAATTTCAGTGGACTTTTGTGTTTAATTGTAACGTGTGAAATTTTCTCACTGAACCACACTGACAATATAAATTCATACTGACAGCTGATGATGTCATAATGGCACACAACCAGTCAGCAGCTTGCAGGTGGTCATAGATGTACATTTTGTCACCAGGAACACCGAAAGCTGAAGGTGATCAATGGACAAAGGTGGTTTTAGCGTTCTGGAAGGCTCTGAAACTCACAGGGGTGTGTTTATTTTAAACGTTAAAGAAATGTGTGCTTGCATACCATGAAGAGGAATGTGTGTGAGCTCCACACCTCTTCCACAACATCCACTCCTTTAACTAAAAACAACAGGAACTGACTTAACTATAAACAGATAAAAAGCATAAAGTCTTCATTCTGACTACCAGATAACACACACAGTATTTACAGCTGCAATCAAAATTATTCACCCCCATTGCAAATCAGGCATATTGTCAAAAATTTCCAGACTTTCAGGTGTTCACGATGAACAAATCAAGCAAAAGCAATTGAAATAGTTCAACACAACAAAAACTTCAAGTGGTTTCCCCAAATTCAACTGAAAATGCAACTTATAATGACCTCCAGTTTCAAAATTATTCAGCCCCTTCATGGCAAGCATCTTTAGTACTTAGTAGAGCACCCTTTTGCTGTTTTAACCTGCTACAAAAGAGATACATAGCTTCTGGAAGCGTTCCTGAGTAATCTTAAACCATTCCTCACGAGCAGTGGCCTCCATTATTCTCCAATTATACTACAATATTCTTGGATTTGCTTGCTGCAAGCGCCTTCTTCAAATCCCACAGAGATTTTCTATGGGGTTTGAGTCAGGTGACTGTGATGGTCCTGTAGAATCTTCCAGCACTTCTTCTGCAACCAAGCCTTGGTGGAATTTGAGGTATGCTTGGAATCATTGTCCTGTTGGAAGGTCCAATGACGCCCAAGCTTCAGCTTCCTCACCAATGACATGACGTTTTCTCCTAGGATTTCCTGATACTTCAATGAATCCATCTTGCCCTCCATACATAGCTAACGTTTCAGGTTACCACTATATATTGTTGTACACTTTGTACACTTATTACATAGCAAGCTAAACAGCATGATGACATTAACATAATAAATGACAACAGTTACACAAACAGAATATTCAGTTTATCAAACTAAAATGATCATCGAAGTCAGTCATTGCTCTTCTGGGAAAATAATGGTACCTGGTCACAATGATCACAATCGTGATTGTGTGTTTAAATGATAGTGTGTGCAGTTTGCCTGCACACATCTTAGCTCGCCTCTACTTGGTATGGTAGGTTTCATGATAGGTTATGGAGCAGAGAATACATCTGCCCACAGGACGTCCACAGCACCCTACAATTTCCCCATGCTGTGGGAGCTTCTATCACTCAGAAATCACGTGAATTCAAACGGTAACTGAAATCCTAAAACTATGTTCTAAGTATGTGAATTTTCAGTATCAAAGTTTGGATGTTGGGGGGGGGGGCGCTTTGCTTGGACCCCCCCAATGTCCATACCATGGTTATGCCCTTGTTTGCAGACACTCGAGGGTTTTTCACAACCCACCTTCTCAGAAATCTGCTTGCAGCCATCGATTGCTTCCTTTTTCTGCCCTGTCCAGGTATTTCATCTATTTTATGCCCCTAACCAGTTCAGGTATTTCATGTGTTCCAGCTCAAGCACACGTGGTGCAACTTTAGAAGCCCTGGATTAGTTTAGCATCACGTGTGTCTTTGAGACAACACCTGTTTTGCATATTTGTGCTGTTGTGAAGGATTCTATTCAGGGGGTTGAATAATTTTGACTGCAACTACATGACTTATTCTATGATCTTTTTCTTTCCTTTTCTCTCTCTCTTGTTTAATTCCTTCCTTTATCTTCCTCTCTATCCCCCCCTCCTTCTCTTCATTCCTTCCATCTCCATTTTTTCCCTCTTTCACACCTCTCCAGAACTTTTCCTTCGTAAATTGTACACAGAACGATTTTAAAGATCTTTTGAAAACTGTATAAGATGTACTATCTTCAATACGTTTTTATTCCTCTGTCAGTTTCAGCTCTAATCCACGTCTAATTAAAATTCCTTTACTATTCAGGAGTCATTATCTCTCTCACGCCCTGCGCGAGCGCGCCCCAATTTATGGTTTGATGACGTCAATCCATCAGTAACTGCTGTATAAACTGTTTAGTCATGTTCACAATGAAAAAATACGTAAACATTCTCTCTCTCTCTCTCTCGTATTTCAGGTTAAACCGGTCTCACGTCGACCCGCGTGCCTGAGTTGTGTTGCGCACTCGCGATGGTGCATTAAATTAATCAAAAGCAGCTGTGTTATATTTAAACTCGCCCCGAGTGCACGCATTCCGTTCCGTCATCAACCGTCACTTTGCCTCAGAGATCAGTGTCGCTGTTTGCGTTTAAACACTGAGTCTACGATTTTTTTCATCTATAAATCGGCTCATACGCGACTAAAGGTTGGTCCAGACTGCTGAGTTGTTGTTTGAAATCATTTTGAATGTTTTGTTGTGACTCGTGTATCACGGTCCGAATTCGCAATAATAACACACAGTGAAACCGTAGCTACGGCTTTGATTAAAGGAGTCGATTCAGTGATTCATAATGGCCGTCAGTGCGGAGTGAACGCGCGCGCGCAGAAGACACGGTGAGTTTTTATTTACGCGAACTTTCGTCTGAAGATCATTTAATCCCCAAACTGCAGAAATGACTCAGTGTTTTAATATTAACATTCAGTGAGTGAGTTAATAAGATTAATTCTGTGTGGTGTTTGGAGTTGACATGAGTGGAGAGCTGTAGTGCCGAGCTGTAATGTGTGTTATTGTTGTGTATGATGTATGGTATATGTAGAGTGAGAGATGAACATGGAGGACAGAAGGGAAGAGAAACACACCATGGCGTCTTCTCGAAGTGTCATCGTCACTTATTATGAAGGGGACATTAACACGGTGGTGGATGAACACTTCTTCCGAGCTTTGAGTAAAAACAGTACTCCCAAAGACCTCAGCGTTAAACACCACGAGAGACAACCACCATATAACACTGGTGAGACACACACACACTTGTGGACAGTCTATAGAGCACAGACCAGGGGGCGTCTCTGAATGAAATGGGGGTGAGTGTCTGTGTGGGAGAGGGGGCGTGTCTTTGAACGGAATGCGGGCGTGTCGGAATGGGCGTGTATTTGAACAGAATGGGGGCGTGTATTTGAACAGAATGCGGGCGTGTCTTTAAACGGAATGGGCGTGTATGTGAGCAGAATGGGGGCGTGTCTCTATGCCCATTTGGGAATGCAAAGACCTGTTTCTAGCTGATTGGGTTTTTATTCCTCTGACTCCTGCTTCTGTATGACAGCTGGTGGAACCCTTAGCATGCTAGCTAGCTAGGTTTCACACAAATGCTTTAATTTTATGCTGCATTTATGACGAACGGGGCACAGGATGAGTGAAACTTAGTTATCCTCGTGTCCTGTGTTCCGTGATGTTAAAGCAAATACAACCTCTTAAATACAAACCTTTCACATTCACAATGACTGTGTGTGTGTGTTATTCAAGATTCTCAGACTCCTCCCTCGTGGCCTACATCATGGTCCAGGAGGAGTGTGTGTTCTCCAAATCACACAAACGTGAGTCAAACACTACAGCGTGTGTGCACGCACACATTTGGTTCTACTGGTCCTTCTCCATTGGTAGATTCTGAATGAACTGTACACATAACAGTTTGAAGATATTTGTGTACATGCATGTTGCATGTCATTTCTGTGTTTAGTTACTGTTACAATAACAAGAATCTATTAGCTACATTTCAGCACACTGCTTATTTTTATGAGTGTTTTTAAAAAAAAATTATTATTAACAAGACTTCAGGCTGTGTGTAAAATTCATAGCTTCTATGTCCTCAGTCAGGATTTAGCTGATGTATGTATTGGCTGCTAATTAGCCCATTAGCCATCATGCTGCAGTATCTGTGTACATAGTGTCAAGTCACATAATCTGTTCATAATTAAAATAAGTGTTACATAGCAGAATGAATGATAATAACAGCACTTTTTAAATCTAACGTTAGCACATGGCCCCATGTTTCTCTGCTGAGGAAGCAGTTCGGTCTTCATCAGTGATCGTGAGTCGGCCTGAAACTCCTGCTTCCTGGAGTTTACCCCAAAACTACATGCTAACACCGTTCTCTCATCAACCATCTGCAGCTCCATCATACCACCCTCCGGAATGAGGTAGTGCACTTAGTCACTAAAAACCATGTGCTCAGGCCAGTTACTCAAATGAATGTGATAAGAACAAAAATAAACACCCAAGAGATACAGGGCAGGACAGAAAAATGCTAATTACTGCTAACTAATGCTAATAATTAACTGGTAATTAACATTTTTAACCTAGTTAAAATTTTTGCAGGTGTGTGGACATCTGAGAACAGCAAGGATTTATGCTGGTATTGACATCGTCATACCCACAATACACCACACCCCCACATTACCATGCCCACAAATACACCACACCCCCACATTACCATGCCCACAAATACACCACACCCCCACACTACCATGCCCACAAATACACCACACCCCCACACTACCATGCCCACAAATACACCACACCCCCACACTACCACGCCCACAAATACACCACACCCCCACACTACCACGCTCACAAATACACCACACCCCCACACTACCACGCTCACAAATACACCACACCCCCACACCCCCACACTACCACGCCCACAATACACCACACCCCCACACTACCATGCCCACAATACACCACACTATCACGCCTCCACACTACCACGTGCACTGCCATGCAATACCCTTTCCTTTGATGAAACATGGAGAACATGGAGCTGAAGGACTATAGTACTAAAAGTAGAACTGACTGACGTCTAGCTCCGCCCCCTGTGTAGAGCATTTATCAGCTCTGTGGTCATTTAATAAGAGTACAGTTAATATTAAGCCTCATTTTGTGGCTCTAATGACGGGTGCCTGAGAATAAAATCTCCGTGATGGATCATGTTGCTAATTCTGGAGCTGAGATGAAGGTGAATCAATAACGAGCCGATTTCATTAAAAAAAAAAAAGAGCAGAAATAGCAAGACTCCTTCCAGGTGACATTTATTATTAAACAGCACATTATTTAAAACTGAATCTGACTTCCTGTACCTGTTTAGCTCTAGAACAGGAGATTGAGGATTTACAAATAAGTGTTGTAAAACATGAAGAGAGCTCAGGGACAGAACATGGCTCAGTGTAGAGCTTCATGGAGAAATAAACGCTATAACATGTATATATGTATGTTGTATCATTTTATTCAGTAATTTTTGTTCAGCAGTACAGATGAGTTCAGAATGAAGCATCAGCAGGGGGCAGCACTGACTTGCATGTGCGCAGCTATGGTCCGATCTCACACCTCTGAAGATTTGATACCTTTATCTCCAGGGTTCACTCCTCATCTCTCGGTTGAAGGGATGTTAAATTTCAGCGCTAATGAAGTGCAGTAAATGATGTGAATATCGTAGTAGACCATGAAGCTCATAGTGAACATCCTGTAAATACACTCAGTACTGTGTGCCTTTACTCTTCTACACCTGCACACTGTAACGATCTGGTTTCACACACATGAGGATGGGTTCGGTTATGATTTCAGTCTGGTTCCTCTCCAGGTTCCTTCCTCATGTCGTCTCAGGGATTTTTTCCTTGTCACTGTCGTCTCTGGATTGTTCATTAGGGATCTAAATCGACATCCAGATTTCTCTAAACAATGTTTGTGATGATGTGTGTCGATAAACATGCTATATCAATCAAATAAATTTAATAAAGTTTGTGGACAAACATTTTGCATATTAGAAACTCTGATGGTCTGCTGGTTTTTACACTGCAGTTTATCACTAAATAGCTTTACTGCTAGCTGATTTAGCTGCACACTGGAATTTCTCACACATATTCAGATTTCTAATTGTTGTAGCTCAGGCTTTGTGCTATGCATTGGAGAGGTTATGAGTTCATATCCCAGCACCACCTATAAGCACAAGACCCTTTAATCATCTGCTCACTTGCATCCTGTCCATAGCATTATAGCTCTGGATTAAAGCATCATCCAAATGAGCAAATGTATTTAATGACTTGTGTTTATGGAATAGAAGCTCTGTGTGTGTGTGTGTGTGTGTGTGTGTGTGTGTGTGTGTGTGTTTGATGGTTTAGTTTATCTGTGTAGTGACTGACTGGTCAGTAGTGCGTGTGTTTCAGCTCATATGTCACAGCACTGAAGGTCGGCAGATGACCAGATGAAGATAAGCAGTCTGATTATTCATCCCGGTCCTGTCAAATAATCTACATCATCATTTCATTTACACACTGCACACAGACGATACGAGAGCTGTAATTAACACCTCAATACCAGCAAAACTACATTACTACTGAAAAATACTGCTCTATATCAGAACCTGATCATCACTTAATGTAAATTAATGTGTGTGTGTTGATTGTCTGATGTTAGCATCGTCCTTGAATCAGAGCTGTGTTCCACTGATTGATCAACCTAAAGTGTGTGTGTGTTCATTCATTAACGGACTGAGCACATTGATGTTGTCCATGCTGACAGATGTTGATAAGGTAATGCAGTAACCAATCAATATATAGATTATTTTGTCTGTGTACGTGTACCGGCATGGTCACAATATACAGTGGATATAAAAAATGTACACATCCCTGTTAAAATGGCAGGTTTTTGTGATGTAAAATATTAAACCAAGATAAGTCATATTAGAACCTTTTCTACTTTTATTGTAAAATTTGAACCTGTTAAAGTGGAAAAGCAATAAGAATCATTTTAGGGGAAAAAATAAATAATAATAAATGTACAATAACATGGTTGTATAAGTATGCACACCCCTAAACTATTACTGAGTTGAAGCAGCTTTAGATATTATCACAGTATTCAGTGTTTTTGGGTAAGAGTCGATCAGTTTGGAGCGTCTTCACTTAGCAATATTTTGACATTCTTCCTTGTAAAAGTATTCCTAACACTGTCAGATTGGCTGGGTGTCTCCTGTACACTGACCTCTTCAGGTCACCACACAGATCTTTGATCCGATGGCTTTTCCAGTTGCATGTTACCAAGATGATGTCAGAAGAAGCCTACAAGAACAGCTGGACTTTATTTGAGGTCAATCAGACACTTTAATTGAAGGCAGGTGTACACTAATTAGTGTTTAACATGAGGTTGAATGTGATTGGTTAATTCTGAACACTGCCACATTCCCAATTATAAAAGGGTGTGCAGACGTATGCAGGCTGGGTACTGGAAGGTGTTTGTTTTGTTTTTTTAACCCAAAAACATTTCTGGTTGTTTGTCACTTGATATTTTTGTATGTTGCAGTTTCACAATAAAGATGAAAAAGTTTCATGATTTAACTTCATGATTTAATTGCAAACACAACACTGAGCTCTCAAACGCTGTGTGACAAGTCCAGAAACTGTGTGTGTGTGTGTGCTTTCTCTGTAGCAATACATGCAGGGGGTTAAAAAAAAGAAAAGAAAAAAGATGCTCTTACGGTCACCATGGAAATGAAAAGAAACATCCACTTCTGCATCAGCGTCATTAGAGTCAGAATAATAAACAATTATATTTTAAACCTGTAAATTGAATACACATTTATTCAAAACATTCTGATTGCTAGTGAAAAGAGTATAAATTATTTATTCTCTCTCTCTCTGTCTATCGATCTGTCCGCCTGTCCATGTCTATGTAAGTATCTATATATGTGTATGAGTGTAGTGAGTGTTGGTGATTATACATTACACACTTTCCTATATAATGAGATGATTGGACGATCTGTGTATGTGTGTGTGTGTGTGTGTGTGTGTGTGTGTGTGTGAGAGAGAGACATGTCAGTGTGATGATACATGGTGATAATCTGAGATCATGATATTATTAAGGTTATTTTAATGCTGTACAGACTCTAATTCTCTCCTTTCTTTATTTCTGTTATTTTATTAGAACATTAGCCTGCATGTAAAAAAGCAGATCTAGAGCAGCAGATGGATGCTGATCTGTCCCTTGCGACTTCACACCTCCCTCTCACTTCTCCTCCACACATACACACACACACACATAGACACACACTCTCTCTCTCCACCAAGCACTTCAGATGCTGTAGAACACTACACGGTTCTGTGGTTCTCTTAGATTCGCTGACAGAGTCGTGTTTAACACCCAGTTTAAACTTTTGTTTTGTTTTTGTGACATCATGATGTACAGCGTTAAGGCATAACATTATATTATGTTGAGTTATAAAGCTGTGATATTTTTAGACGTGAGACGACTCCAGCGTTTGTGACATGTCAGACTGATGAACAGAAGTCCCTTATTCACACTGAATATCTTAATCTATAACACACCAAGACTTCCTCTCTCTCACACTCACACACCCACACACACTAAGCTAGCATAAAAACACCCCTCAGTGAATCCAGTATGAGAAACGAGGACTAAGTGGGAAAGTAAAAGAGATTAAGACTTGTTCTGTTTGAGAGCAGAATAAATATCAGTGCTGTTTTTATCACTGGAGACACGTAGCAACGCAGCACTAGCTAGATGGTTAGTCAGCTAGCTATCAGGAATATTAGCTAACTTTATGTTCCATAGCTGTGCAGATCCTCTCTGCATGTTAGAAACTGTAATTTGTTTAGCTGTAGCTAGCTAGCTTTGAGATTTGGCTAATCCAGTAGATTCAAAGTTTCTTGATGTAAGCCATGTTGCTGAAGTCACAAAGACAAGTTTTTAGCTTTGTGTTAGCACTAGCTAATTCTTGCTAGTTTCTGCCAGAACTGCACAGTGCAGCTTTAATTATCACTCATATATGACCTTCACACACAGGTTGCTGTATAGAGGTGTGTGTGTGTGTGTGTGTGTGTGTGGCAGGCAGCACTTATTGTACTTGAGGATAAATGTTAATCAATGCTAATCTGCAGCTCCTCAGTGTCTCCATTTATCCAGTCTTACAGAATTTATTTTAAGATGGAAGTCCTACATTATTCATCACTACTACTGAAATATTAAAGGACAGAAAGATATTGTGTGTGTGTGTGTGTGTGTGTACTGTCCGAGAGCTGTGCAGACGCTTCAATAAAATGCAGTATCAGGTGTTAAAATGAATTCTGTGTAATGAATTATCATCAGAAATACACAATCTTCTGTCAGGGGAGTGGATATTCCTGGAAATAGCTAATGTAGCTAACTATTCCTAGCCAGCTACATTGCATTAGCTAGCATTATTAGCATATAGAGTTAGCTAGCTAGCTTATTATAAAGTATAAAGTTCTAACACTGTGCTTATTTGATTTGTAGAACGATGACGTACTGCTGTTATCTTGCTAGAGGATGAATACGTATTAGCATAATTTAACATTAAACTTAATCGTCTCGTAGCCAAAAAAACAACTCTACAAATAATTAATACTTCTTACTGTACTTTTTTTTTTCCTAACAAGTTTTGCGATCCAAAATCCAGATATTCTATATCTAAATAAATAAACAAAGTAGAAAAAAATAATATTTTTATATTAATGGACCTTCTGTGGAGATGAAATGAAAACGTGCGGTATATTTTTATTCAGTACGAATAAAATCAGCTGCAGAATTTATGTGTAAATAAAGCCTTGTTTGTAAATGTATTTGTGAATAAATAAAAAGGGACATTTGCTCTTCTCTGACCTCATTATTCACAGACGTGATGAGAAGGTTGATGAAGCTACACTGCAGTGCATTAAAGTCCTCACTCGCATACTGAAACCTCGCCGAGGTGCGAAGAACCGATTCAGTCACGATTCAGGACCACGCACTTTTCTCAAACAGATCCAAAGATTTTTACAATAATATCTCCACCAACACAATCGTGCTAGTCATCTCGTACATCGCTAACTAACCAAGTCGAGTCTCTGCCATATTATAGCTGCATTGCATTCTGGGACTTTGAGTCCAGTGTTTGTTCCAATGTCTCCACTAATTCTGTACTGGATCTCTCATTAATATGATGCTAAACATTGCTGGAAAATAAACGGTGTGTGGGGGGGAGATTTTGTTTCGGGGAACTAACTAACTAGTATTTTTTCTCATATGAATCACCATTATATCTAGTATTAACAGTAACAATTAGTGTCCCTGTCAGGGATTTCCCCCGAGCGCGTCTTTGTTTATGTTGTTTTGGTTCCTGTCCTGTCCTTGTGTTTCCTGTTCCTACCTTGGAATGCCCACCCCAATTCAGAGAGAAAGTTTCACACTTTAATATGAAATACTTTATATAAAGTTTATAAAAACATAAAACTCCACTGAAATTTTACACAAAATAACATGAAAAGTCAGAGATAAAATGAAGAGAGGAATAAAGAGAAGTGGAGAGAGAGAGAGAGAGAGACCGGTTATATGTCATTACCGAGTAAAAGTGTATTTGATGTCATGGCGGGTTTTAAACACACACTCCTGTGGTGGAACACACGCGTCACACACCAGCACTTTAAAGCAACATGTATTTATTGATTGATTTCACATTACATGTATCTAATATCATGCAATGCCGGTAAAAATCCCCCTAAACACTACAGCTCAGATCACAGTTTAGCTGAATAAGACACTCTCGTCATGAGAACAGGTGATGAAGGTTTAATGCATGTTTCATTAAAAGGCTGTTAAACTCACGTCGTCTCTCCACGCGGCTCTGAAGCATCGTAAACAACACTGACGTGCGGCGTGTCGTTTAAACGCCACGTTTACACAAACCACTCACTCAGCGCAGCAAATCAGAGGCATGGTCCATTATTCTGCCATCAGTTTACTATGCAACTAACACACACACACACGCATACACACACACAGCTATAAAACATGCAGCTTTCTCCTACAGTGTGTCCCATGCAACACAAATGCTCTCAAAACTCAAATGAATAAATATTTAACATAAATTGTAAAAGAGAATTAATTTAGCCCTGTAGAAGCGATGAATTTATTTGTATAACTCGCTTTAACATAAATCCCAAGAAGCGCCTGACATTCATTCACAACGCAAACAAAGGCAAGCAGGAAGTAAAGGAAGACGTCGAATCAGAGTAGAGATGAACACGTCCTGCTTAAACGCTTCCCCTCGTTCACTTCCCTGCAGTTTAGTTCCCTTAGACACCATCTTAAGGGCTTCACCACATGAGATGAGGGTAGGATGAGGGATCGAGTCGTCATCATCATCAGTGTGGACTTTAGGAGCAGAAATTACCCAGAAGGCATTGTTGTTTCCAATATGAGGCAGTTTCCTTTCCAATATGGTGGCCGGAGCGTATTTAAAGTGTAAACATTTAACATTTCTGAGTTACTTCACTGTGCTATTACGCTTCCACAGCAGGCAGTAATTAAACCAGGTGTGTGAGAGTGTGTAAATCTCCACAACTTCAGCTACACTGTTGAGCTCGAGGGTATGATGAAGACCACACACACACACACACACACACACACACACACACACACACACACACACACACACACACATATGTAAAGGGAAATGGACGAGGCCGCGTTAACAAAACAATACCAGGTTCCTGTTCGATTCTCATTCGCTCTCCTCCACAATGAAGACACACGACATCTTTGGTTGCGTAAAACCGTAATTCCGTGTGAACGAGACTCTCGGCAAGGAGCCGAACTCCATCAGTGTATCTAACAGTGAAGATGTGCTACAGAAGGCTGGACGCGCCGCCACGCTCGCCGTCTCCGTCTCAGTGCGCGGTGTATGAGATCAGCAGCTACTTTAGCAGGTTTATAAGCACGTAAAGTGGATTTTGTCCAGAAACACAGTTTAGAAGAAGAAGAAGAAGAAGAAGAAAGATGAGAGAAGCAGCAGTTTGTTCAGGCTACGAGTTTGAAGACAATGCAGAACTCTGATGAAGTCCAATGGCTTGGATTCGTCCAGTTTTGCACTTGTGATGTCATCACAGTGATCGTTAGCCAAAAAGGTGTAAACGTGTGGGTTTTTTTGTGCAGAGCTGTCATGCCACCTTGTTAGGTCCCCTTGTTGGTACGTCCCCTTGTTAAGTCGACTGGCTTGCGATCTTCCCTCCGTTCAGCATGGCCGATGCACTGCGGCTCTTCGTCGGAGTTCCGCTTCCGCTTCGTGAGAATTCAGTCATGTCGTGGAGAGAGGGCTCTCTGTACATGGCAACTAAACACACACACACACACATTTAATACATGTACACTGTATGGCCAAAAGTATGTGAATACCCGAAAATTGAACAATACATTCCAATCCATGCCATTAATATTAAGTTGCTTTAGCTGTTATAATGCGCTCCACTCTTCTGGGAAGGCTTTCCACTAGATTTTGGGGCGTGGCCGTGGGGATTTGTGTTCTTTCAGCTACAAGAGCGTTAGTGAGGTTGAGGTCAGGCGCTGATGTTGATGTGAGGAGGCTCCAGTTCCAGTTCATCCCAAAGGTGTTCAGTGGGGTTGAGGTCAGGTTCTGTACAGGACACTCGAGTTCTTCTACCTTCTTCCAACCTTAACCTTCCACCATGTCTTCATGGAGCTCGCTTTGTGCACTTTGTGTCATGCTGGAGAAGTGTTTGGGCCACTTAGTTCCAGTGAAGGGAAACTGTATGTAACGCTACAGAGACGTTCTATACAACTGTGTGCCTCAGATTGGAGTTTAGAGAAGAAGCACATATGGGTGTGATGGTCAGGGGTGCACATACTTTTGGCTGTATCGTGCATGAAAGCTCATTACAGCAAACTAACACACTCTAGTCATGTTTATAAATTAAACAGATTTACCAGGTTAGACAGATACAGTCCCCTCCGAAAGTATTGGAACAGCAAGGCCAATTCTATTGTTCTTGCTATACCATGAAGACATTTGGGTTTGAGATCAAAAGATTGATATGAGACGATAGATCAGGATTTCAGCTTTCATTTCCTCATATTTACATCTATACAAGTTAAACAACTTAGACATTTGAAAAAACAAAAACAAATTTTGTATCAAAAGTATAGGAACAGTATTGTATAATAAGTATTGAAGTAAATGAAAGTAAATAACAATTAATATTTGGTTGCGTATCCCTTACTCACAATAACTGCATCAGTCCTGCGACTCACTGACACCAAACTGTTGGTTTCTTCTCCTGTGAAGCTTTTGCAGGTTTTTACTGCAGCTAGTTGTTTGTTTCGGGGGGTTTCTCCCTTCAGTCTACCATCATGAGTTCCATCATCAATAAAGATTAGTGAGAATGTTCCAGAAGCAGCCATGCAAGCCCAAGCCATGACACTATCGCCACCATTTTTCACAGAAGAGCAGATCATGAACAGATCCTTTCTCCACACTTTGGCCTTTCCATCACTTTGGCAGAGGTTCATCTTGGTTTCAGATCTTTTGTGGATCATCTGTGTATTTCTTTGTGAATTCCGATCTGGCTTTCTGATTCTTACTGCTGATGAGTGGTTTGCATCTTGTGGTATGGCCTCTATATTTCTGCTCTCAAAGTCTTCTCTGAATGGTGGATTGTGAGACCTTCTCCCCTGCCCTGTGGAGGTTGTTGGTTATGTAACTGACTGTTGTTAAGGGGTTTTTCTTCACAGATCTCACAACGTTTCTGTCATCAGCTGTTGTTGTTGGTCGACCCATTCATTGTCTGTTGCTCAGTACACCAGCGGTTTCTTTCTTTTTCAGGACATTCCAGATTGCTGTATTGGCAATGCCCAATGTTTGTGCAGTGCCTCTGATAAACTTCCCCTCTTTTCTCAGCTTCAAAACAGCTTGCTTTTCTCCCACAGACAGCTCTCTCATCTTCATGTTAGTTTATCCTTTTTAACAAAAAATGCAGTCTTCAAAGGTGAATCCTAGCACTCAAAGCAATAGTAGACATTCAGAGCTATTAATTGTTTAAACAATCAATCTAACAGGACACACCTGTGCACCAAGAAACACCTATTCACATGATCTGATATTTTTGATCACTTGACAAAATGGGCGGGTTCAAACAAAGGGCCATGTTCTAAGTTGCTTAAGACATCTAGGTGTAAATATGATGAAACGAAAGCTGAAATTCTGATTTGTTGTGTCATATTCATCTTTTGACCTCAAACCCAAATAGAATTGGCCTTGTTGCTCCAATACTTTTAGAGGGGACTGTAGATCAGACTGTACATTGAGGTGTATCGGACCATACTGATTGTATTTGCTGACTGTAAAGACGTCACAGACCTTTGAGGGGTTTGGGGATGAAGTGAGCGGCCGGTTTGGTCTTTTTGACGTGGTTCCCTTTCATCACTCGTCCCTCCTTATTGAGGCCAAGGTACCAGGCTCGACCCGACTGCTGCTGCCGGTACAGCATGGACGAGTACGTCACGTAATAATTCTCAAACACGGACTCCTTAAACTTACACTCCGGAGTGAAGTGTTCCTGAGAGACAGACCGAGAAAATCATAATAACCTTAAACGCAGAAGAAGGAACGTCATTATTACAGCTCATACTGTAATACTGTATATTTTAATATCTGATATACACAAAGAGAAATAATATTCAAAGCCAGGTCTGTGTAAATATCTGTGTAAAAGTATCTACTCTCTGCTGCACTAAAGTGGTGTAGGTGTTTCCTGTGGAATATGAAACTTGGAACAGAAACACATTTTAATAAACGTCACTGCCATATGACAGGAACACTTATTGGCACTGTGCTAAATTATTCATCATGTCAGAACACATTTAATCACAGCAGTGGGTGCTGTCACAACACACACTGATCCGTCAGAGCTGCTCTGTGATTCCTGCATGGCTAATAAACACACGGAGACAGAGAGGACGCCATTAACACCGTTTATATTTAAAACAAGCTGCTTTTAATTCTGAGTTCTGCGTGCACCAATTACATCATAATTACTATGACAACAAAATTCATCTGTTTTCCAAATACAAATAAATAACTGGATTTAACCATAAAAATAAGCAAACAGCAATTTGTGAGTAAATTATGCAAGTAATAAATGCTCTGTGTGTGTGAGTGTGTGTGTGTGTCTGATAGAAAAGTAATCTACAACAGGGTGGTGTGATGAAGTGGAGTTACTGTTACAACCCAGACGTTTATTATTTTCCTATAACAGCACACCCCCGAGTGTTTTATTCCTATTTATTTCACAAGCAACTATTACAATGTTTAATTTATTAATAAATGACACGTCATTTTTATCTGTTTGTAGTAACATTTAATCGTGTTGTGGAAACCAGTACGTTCAGAAGCTTGCAGAGGTTCTGGCTCATTAAAGGAATCAGTATCAAATTGAATCCTGCTCTCTGGTAAACACATACAGTATGTAGACGCTTAGATAAAGGGTTCTTCACCGGGTTCTTTATATATTAATGGTTCTTAACCTCCTAAGAGTGTTCTAGCTTTGAAACCTTTGAACCCTCTTTCCCTAATGGGGAAAGAACCTATAAGAGTTTCTTCTAGCTAGACCAGTAGAGAGCCCCTAAGCATTCCAGAATGTTTGTAACAGTGGAGGTGAAGGTCATGATGGTGTGTGTGGACAGACTCGGGGACGAGATGTAGGTGTGATTGTCTGGGGTACTTACGGAGGTGTACAGGTAGCCCTCGTTGTTCATGGCCAGATAGAGTTTCGTCTGAACGCTCTGTATGGCCACCACACGTAGACCCACCGGGATGAGATTAAACACCGCTGTGGAGTTGAGATAAAGAAGTTCAAAGCGACCCGGTGAGCTGATGGAACAGGTCTGACTCCACGATTCATTTAGTCTTACATAAGTCATTTAGTCAGGAATTTAGTCTTAAAATGACCCGAACATAACATCTTTAATTTTAAACGCTAAAACGTTTTATGTTTCTTTAACTCGGCTCACGTACGGACCATAACTGCTGTCCTCCTCTTTAGTGCCGTCGATGGTTCCGTCTGCTTGGAGCTGCAGGTGAAAGCCCTGACGGCTGCACAGTTTAGTGACGATCCCTTTAAGCTGAGGCTCTGTGGAGGTCACACACAAACACGGAGCAAACTAAAGTGAAACTAATGTTTAATAATATATCGACTGTGTGGAAAAGTTTACAAACAACCAAGACACCATTTTTTTAAAAAATCACCTAACAAGCAGTATGTCACATGTAGTTTGTGGCTTGTGGGCGTGGCCTGTTATGGGATTTACTTTACTGTATGAATGACTTTTCTGTAAAATATTTACACTTCAGCAGGTTTCCTTTATTTAAATATATTTGATCATGTGTATTATATTGTATTTAACACTCCGGCAGTTGAACGGAGACAAGCAGGAAATGAAGTTAACAACTGGGAACTCGCACCCAGTGTTGGGTTTAAAAACAAGTCCATTATCAGTGTGAGATATTAGAGAAGGGGACAGATTGTTAATAAAACACTATGTGAGTTCTGTGGTTTAGGTTCTGTGAGGAAGGTTGTGAGTGTAAATCCCAACACTGACCACAAACCGTCATCTGTTCAGTGTAACCTGGATTCAGCTGTTACAAAGTTCTCATCACAGTCACTACAGTTTTACTGTAAAATCGGATTATTATAAAATAAAGGAAGGTTACTGAGAAAAAAGAAAAGAACAGAAACTGACATGGCTCATTCAGGTGCGTGACAGTGGCTATATTTAACTTTGTTGTATGCAACCCTTTTTTATTTTACTTTTACTTTTTGTTAAGGTATCTGTATATGTTTTAATAAAAGCATACCAAAAGATGCTTAATACACACGCATATTTTTAGCTTCTTGTTTGTTTGTTTGTTTGTTTTCTTTCTGTTCTCTGGGAGAATGTAAATGATGACTCTCTGTGAGCCTAAAAAAAAAGAAATGAAAAGCTAATTACTACCAAGTTGAGGATAATTAGTGCTGGGTGAAATGTTGTGCTGTAAACAGAAACATTACAGCAGCTAGTTTTGCTCCTGACTCTCAATGCATGGTTCATGGACTCGGTGCAGAATGGGCGTGTGGGTGGGCAGAAAGAGCCACTGCCCACAGGCTCCACACCACCAGGGGCACTAGTTTATGATGCTTTTGTGTTTATAGTCTCAGATTTACGGATCAGTATGAACAGTGCTGGTGTTAACATCTGTCTCAGGATCAGACAGGAGTGAAAACACGGGGTGGAGGTTATGGGGGATGGGGGTTTTGGGGCACAGGGATATGGGGTACAGGGTTATTGGGGTTATGGGGTACAGGGTTATGAGGTATGGGGTTATGGGGGTTATGGGGTACAGGGTTATGAGGTACGGGGTTATGGGATACAGGATTAAAAAGTAAAATGGAGTGATTTATTGTCTGAATGCAGATTTACTTCTTCTCTCTTGGTTAAGAGCTACTTATTATTTGTGCGGCTGTAGAATTTTAATTACAGATTTTATTTCATCATTCGAGCACCTGAAGCTTTCGCTATTAAATACAGTCTGATGGCAAAATACACAAGTTTTGTTTTTCTATATGGGGTTGTATATCGGGATGCTTTTCTCAAACACACCTGGCAACCGCAATTCAACCATAAGTGTTCACTGAAGACACGAAAATACCATCAGATGTGAACATCTACAACCCCAATTCCGAAAAAGTTGGACAGTATGGAAAATGCAAAAAAACAAACAAAAAAAGTCATTTGAAAATTCAGTTCACCCTGTACTATATTGAAAACATTATATTAACACATTATTTGATGTTTTACTTTGTGAATTTCATTTATTTTTGAAAATATACACTCATTTCAAATCTAATGATTGCAACACACTCCAAAAAATTTGGGACAGTCGACTGTTTACCCCTGTGTAATATCACCTTTTCTTTTAATAACACTTATTAAGCATTTGGACGCTGAGTGAAGACACCAGTTGGTAAAGTTTAGCAAGTGGAATTTTCCCCCATTCATCCATTATACAGTTCTTCAGCTGCGTAACTGTACGAGACCTTCGCTGCCTTATTTTGCGCTTCATAATGTGCCACATGTTCTCAATCGGAGACAGGTCAGGACTGCAGGCAGGCCATGCTAGCACCCGCGCACTCTGCTTATGCAACTATATGCTTGTAATCCGGGCAGAATGTGGTTTGGCGTTGTCCTGCTCTGGATGGCAGCGTATGCTGCTCCAAAATGTGTACATATCTTTCTGCATTAATGCTGCCCTCACAGATGTGCAAGTTACCCATGCCATGGTAACTGACACACCCCCATACCAGGACAGATGCTGGCTTTCGGACCTGACGCTGATAATAGCTTGGATGGTCCTTTTCCTCTTTGGTCCGGAGAACTCGATGGCTGTTTTGTCCAAAAACTATATGAAATGTCGACTCTTCGGACCACAAAACACGATTCCACTGTGCTACTGTCCATCTCAGATGAGACTGAGCCCAGAGAAGTCAGCGGCGCTTCTGGACAGTGTTGATGTATGGCTTCTGCTTTGCGTAGTAAAGCCTTAACTTGCATCTGTGTATGCAGCGGCGAATGGTGTGGACTAACAAAGGTTTACCAAAGTATTCCCGAGCCCATGTCAGGATATCCTGTCCCAACTTTTTTTGGAACGTGTTGCATGCATCAATTTCAAATAAATGTTTATCTTCAAAAAATTATGCAGTTGATTAGATAAAACATCAAACGCCTCATCTTTATACATTTTTTGTTTAAATACAAGTCAAAGTACATTTACACATCACTCATCATTGTTTTTATTAGTTTTGTCCCTACTGTCCCAACTTTTTTGGAACTGGGGTTGTAGATAACAAATCTGAACTGATTCTAAAGTAAAATATGTATTTGTTTATTTGCTTTGTGACTTAATTAGATCAGGTGAAAAAAATGTGATGATGATGGAGATGTTGAGGGTGGTGGTGATGATGGTCAAGGTGATGATGGTGGTTATGATGATTGTGATAGTGGTGGTGATGGTGAAGGTGATGATGGTGAAGGTGATGTTGATAATAATGATGGTGATAATGGTAAGATGGTGATGGTGGTAGTAATGGTGGTGGTGATGATTGTGTTGATGATGGTGAAGGTCAAGGTGGTGGTAATGGTGATAATGGTGAGATGATGGTGGTGGTGATTGTGATGATGGTGGTGGTAATAGTAGTGGTGATGATGGTGATGATAGTGGTGGTGATGATTGTGGTGATGATGGTTATGATGCTGATGACTGTGATGGTGATGATGTTGGTGGTGATGATGGGGATAATGCTGATTGTGGTGATGGTGATAGTGGTGGTGATTCTGGTGATGATGACAAAGGGGATGATGGTAGTATTGGTGGTGGTGGTGATTGTGGTGAAGGTGATAATGGTGATGGTGGTCATGATTGTGGTGATGGTTATGATGGTGGTGATTCACTTTACACATTCACTGGTAACTAAAAGCACAACATGTCTTAATCCCAACATTTGGACCCCGGTTCTATACCTTTTCTTCTGTGACTGTAGCACTGGGTTTAAAACATCAGCTCTGTTTATCATGTTGTTTACTGCAGAATTACCTGTAATATCTTAAAGTTCTTCTGTATTCAATAACAGCAATCAATCAGGATGGAAACACAGCTGTGACTTCATCCGTTAGTTCAAATGAAGGATGAAGATTGATGATGATGGTTTCTCTTTCTGAGTTTGTCAGATGGTGAAACAGAAGGTGAAGGTTGTGATGGAGTTTAACCCGAATCAATAAACATTCACTAGATCAGCTGAAGGAATGATGATGACGATGATGAAGATGATGCATAGGATAAATAGTTAATAGTTGTCACCAGACCTGGCCTTCTCCTCTTCCTCTTCTTGGAGCCAAAGAGTTTGACCCGTGAGAAGAGGTTCAGTCGGCTGGGTTTCTCGCAGGTTCCTGTGCTCCGGGTCGGACTGCAGCGAGCCGTCTTCGCTCTCTCCTTCTCCTTCTCTTTCTCTCTCTCCCGCTCTCGCTCTCTCTCCCTCGCCTGCCTCTTCTGCCTGATGAGGGAGCTGGCGATCGCTGCGGCTGTAGCCAGTTTGGCGATTTGTGGCTTCGGTGGCGTCCCAGATTAAAAACTCTCACGCCTGGATTTGATCCCTTTTTAAGGCGTAATGAAAATCAGATACACGATCAGAGACCGATCCTGTATCACTTCATAACGACATCACATCACACACAGTCCACTGAGAATCCTCAAACATCCCATAATACACCCTGAAAACATCTACAGTCAGAGGTGCAGCTTTCCCTCTTTACCCAGAGACATCATGAAGATGATGGTGGTGAAGATGATGAAGCTGCGCGGGAAAAAAAAGATATATAAAAATTTATAAACACAAGAGCACGAGAGCAGTGTTTTCTGAAAAAGGTGTGCTCACGCGGTTACGGTGTGAATGAGACGCAGGGCACGTGGAGATCCGCGCCGCTCTCGTGCCATGTCATGATCCCGAATGGCCAAAAAACCGGCACCTGTTACCAACCCGAGCCGACCCGGACCACCCATCATCCCCCTACTGAGAGAGAGAGACAGACAGAGAGAGAGAGAGGGAGTGTGAGAGAGAGAGATGCAGATGTTCCTCTCCGCCTATCCTCCTGTTTTTGAGTCTTGACTCATTTGATCGCTGTGTGATTCCCTCGCGCGCCTCTCCCGTCTCTCCTCTCTCTGCTGTTTTTCCGCAGCACGTCCAGATTCCCCGAAAAAATAAAAAACCCCAAAAGCACAGAACATCCCCGAGAGACGACAGACAGCCACGCAATCCCTGCTGCAGACGGAAACGCACACTCACGCGCCCTGATTCTCATCCGTTCATTAGGATGGTATCAAAGCGGCACGCGATGAAGGCGGTTGCTGAAAAGTCCGATCTTCTGCAGGAGGATGGAGGGATGGAAGGAGAGACAGAGGGATGGAGGGATTTGTTTTGCCCCACGGTCCCTCAGCTCTCCTGCAGCACGAATTCAATTCACACACAGAGGCGCGCGCGCGCACACAAACACACACCGGATTGTGCAATAACAGACCCCCTGCACCGAATCTGTGAGCATTTTACTGCAGAAATGTGTGTTACATCTGTATGTGTGTGTGTGTGTGTGTGTGTGTGTGTGTGTGTGTGTGTGTGTTACATCTGTGTGTGTGTGTGTGTTACATCTGTGTTTATGTATGTGTTACATCTGTGTGTGTGTGTGTGTTACATCTGTGTGTGTGTGTGTGTGTGTGTGTGTTACATCTGTGTTTTAGAATATAAATAATCTGAAATGTAACTCACGTGTGTCTGTGTGAAATTCGGACTGAAGCTCTTTAAGGTTCTGTGTTGTTACATAACACACTTTTCTGCCCACTTCACTTTCCGGAAAAATGAAAGAAAAAAAAATGGAAATAAAACTCAGATTAAAGCTTCATTCACACTCTCACTTACTCTCTGCACCACTGAGCACATTTTCACTCCTCCCTTTTCCTCCTCACGCTATTTACACTGGCAATCACACGCTAACCATAAAAACATAGAAACTAATCAACGTCTTTAAGCTTCTTCTGGGAAACAAGTCTTCATGCAACTTTATTGAAGCAGAAAGAATCACACAGACACACAGTAATGTGTAAGATGTGTAAATGTGTGTAAATGTGTGTAACAGTGTTGGATGTACAGTATATCAGCTGTGTGGATGAGTGTGAAAGTGTAAAAGTGACTGCAGAGTTCCTCACACAGCGTTCACACACGAGAGCCTCAGAACAACTGGAAATAAACAAGTTTGAATTTCAACTAAAAAACTCATCTGAAGCGTAATCATTAAACCCAAACCTTTAAACGTTCATATTTCAATTATGGCCAACTTTTATATTATTTCTACTACTGCTGATAATAATAATAATAAGAAGAAGAAGATGAAGAAGAAGAACTCGGATCAAAGTTGACAAAGTGCTTTACAGAGAGATTATAACCGTTTACAAATATAGAGATTGAAATACAAAGTGAAAAAGAGAAATATTAATAAAAATGTGAAGAACAAATAGTAAAAAATAGAAAAAGCAAGAAACATAAAAAAACTGTAAAGATACAATATATAAAAACAGAGAGAATGAATATGATCTTAAATAATCTGATGATGTAAAAGATTAATCTTCACTGTGTTCATGGTTATTCCCAAACTGCTCATGTACCACGTGTTTAACTGCATTAATGTTAAACATAAAAATCAAAAACTAATTTCAACACGTGCTAGATTTGATATAATAATTAAAGTGTGATCAGTAAAATACGTCTATCTATTTCTATTTCTATATTGATCTTTTTTTTAAATGCCTGTGTAACTCTGGATAAAGACTGAAACTGATGGAGTACCTGATGCTGATCTTCTTAAAGGAAAAGCCATGCTGCATGTGAGGATGCTGCTCCTGCTGCAGGACACCGAGAGACGAGGAGACGAGGAATAGACGAGAAGAGAAGAGAAGAGAAGAGGAGGAGGAGAGGAGAAGAGGAGGAGGAGATGAGATGAGATGAGGAGATGAGATCCGGCTGCAGTGTCGTGTCCATTAACACTGTGATTATGTGGAGGCCATTATGAGCAGATTGAGTGACGATGTGTCTTTGATTTTCAACAAAAACATCAATAACAACAACAACAACTACAACATATGTTGGGTCAAAGGTCAAGCACACCAACATGTGACTCTCTTCCAAGTAAGTGAGTGAGCGTGTGTGTGTGCATTTAGCTGTAGATTTATCATTAAAATTAGACTAACACATTACAGATCAGTAATAATCCAATAAACACAATAATCATAAAAATGGAGCTGCAAATAAAACTGTGTGGTTTGGGACACGCCCAGTTTAGACTGAAGGAGACACAGTGGTGACGTCAAAGGTGGGATTGGTGATCATTAATGATGTTATTGATGGGATCAGGAATGAGACTTGACTGAAAAGGGAAATTGAATCGGAGCGTCTTAGCTTCCTGTTACAAACACAATCACGTGGAAATGATATAATGCCTGATTAAGGGCACTTGAGATTATACAGCCTATAAATCAAGGGTTTTATACAATTCCCTGAAATGAAATGAAGCGCTGCTGCTGGCTTTCCCTCAAATCTCAAAACATCACCACTTTAATACTGATCTGAATGTTCTGATAGAATTTATAATGATTTTTATTATTTTATTAATTAGCAGAAATCGGCTGTAATAAAGAACACATTAAAATGATATTAATATATGAGCAGAAGAACAGTGTAAATGTAAACACTAATCACACTCCCTCTGTTTAAAACTGTTTACATTTACATTTATTCATTCAGCAGACGCTTTTATCCAAAGCGACTTACATTCCAAACTCTTACTGACAGCCTGAAGAAGTTTTCCCTTTCCACAAACACTTCAATACTCATTATTATTCATTACACAGCTTTAAAAACAAACTACACTCTTACCATTATACACGTTTTACCAGAGAGAGAGAGAGAGAGAGAGATATAGAGACAGACAGACAGACGATGAAGTGAGACAGAGAGCGAGTGTGTATTTCTGTCCTCACAAAACTGGACTGATGTTTTTAACCTCAATCAGAAAAGTACCTGTGACCTTGACCTGTGTGTGTGTGTGTGTGTGTATGTATGTGTGTGCGTGCGTGTGTGTTGTTGGGAATCAGGATGTGATTAAACAGTATGTCTTAAACACACTCCCTCAGGCCTCTGAGAACCAAATTAAATTCACTACAATTAACTAAATATCCCCCCTCCCTTTTTTAGAGTTTTCCAGCTGAAAGATAAACAGCCCCGCCCAGTCTGCTGCCTGTAATCACCGCTAGGGGGCGGCAACAGATACACTTATCTTTTACAGCGGGAGAAAACAGACTTTTAGAGGGTTTTAACTGATTTACTCATTCACTCCTGATCATAAATATAATGTGAGTAAATATAACTGATGATGATGAGTGAATGTTCATTTTATTAAGAGGGTAAAATCTGTAATCTGGATTATTACTGCTGATTTTGTTAAGTGCATAATTAGTGTTCACTGAGAGCTTATTATTAAAGATTATTACTATTTAATTAATATTACTTTTCCTTTAGCAGAGCGAGCGATTCAGAGTTCTACCCAGATACAAAAATAGTGAAAATGTGATTTTTTTTATTTATTTATTTTTAATTAATATTTGTAATATCTCACGCATCGTGTTCGGTTAACGTCATCTGTTCCATTGCACATATCAGACCTTTATATTCCCCACAAAATAAAAATAAAAATTGCAAAATGAAGTAACATAATAAATAAGATACACTCATATGTTAATTTTCTGACCTCTAGCGGCTAAATTGGGGAAGTGCAAAGCGCTTTTTATTATCACTTTTATCACACACTCTACTCCATTTAAAGAGTCCAACAATGAACCATAAATGAGTGTTAAAGTCACATTTAATCTTCTTCATAAAAGTTATTTAACTAGAGCACAGGTTCTCATCCCTGCTCCTGGAGAACATCCTGTCCATCCTGCACGTGTTTTACTGCTCTAACACACATGTTACACAAGCTGTTAGTTAGCTTAATCAGGTGTGCATGGGAACCAGGAGCAGACTATAATGTGCAGGACAGACGGTTCTCTATGAGCAGGGGTGGGAACCTGTGCACTAAGGGTACAGGAGATAAACACCTAAACCACTGAGTAACATCTACACCCTTAATGAACAGTTTAGTACTCTTTGGTGTGTGTGTGTGTGTGTGTGTGTGTATACGATCACATTGTGCAGACTTTACTGACCTCTAGCGGTGAAAGGGTGAACGTTCAGGTTACAATATCAGCCCGATATTACTGACTTAAAATATCATTTATTCCACAGCAGCCATTAACCATGAAGTTATATTCCACACACTACAGCTGAATCTGGAGCAACTTTACTACAGATGTATTTTATTTATGAATCTTTACAGTAAAATTGTCCTAATTCCGATGACTAGGTGAATTTCTGAAAGTGTTCAGTTTAATTTATTAACTGAAGTTCTAGTTCTGTGTGTGAGAACCACCAGCACAACACACCAGCTTTGATTACACATGTACACACAGCTGCACAAAATGGACGCTGAGAAATCCAACAAACGCCCCCGAATCTCTATATATGGTAAACAACTTCCCTTTAAAAATTCCATTGGTGTATTCATGGCCCTGATTGTTGAGGAGAACATGATAGTGTTACAATCTCTCTCTCTCTCTCTCTCTCTCTCTCTGTGTGTGTGTGTTTTGCTGAACTTTGGACTATTTGAGTAACAGTCTGACTGGAAACGAGGCATTTTAAGGTGGAAAATGGAGAAAATTTCTCTCCTTGCTTTAATATACGGAATCTTTATATTAATATCTAATTTGTGTCTGACGTCATCAGGTATGTAGGAGGACTAATACAAAATTTATAATAATCTGTCATTTCTCTCTAATCACAGTTAAAGACATTTATTTTGAAGTCCTTCCTGTTGACAGGAGTGGAGATGAAAGGAGCTGGAAGCTTTACTCAGTGAAATAAAGAATGCATGAAAATAATTATGTTTTTATCTAAATAAGTATGAATATAAATGACCCAAATTAAAGTTAACAGACTGATTTTAATCACTTTTATGATTAATATTAATAATACAACCCAATATACATTCAATTAAAATAATTGAAATTATAATTAAACTATTTAATCTGCATTTCATTTAATATTTATATTTTTGTTTTTTTGTAAATGGTGAGTAAGGAGTAAATAGTGACGAACACTTGCTGTCTTTCACCTCTGCACTTTACAGCTGATCTCTAAACTCCTCACAGGGCTGTGTTCTAAATGAAGACCTCCAGACTTTATGTGCTGAATTATTTTAAATGTGTAAAAAAAAAAAAATAATTATTAAAAAAAAAAATACCTTGATCAGCCATAACATTAAAACCACCTGCCTAATATTGTGTAGGTTCTCCTCTCCTTGTGCCTCCAAAACAGTTCTGACCCGTCGAGGCGTGGACTCCACAAGACCTCTGAAGGTGTGCTGTGGTATCTGGCACCAGGACATTAGAAGCAGATCCTTTATGTCCATTAAGTTGCGAGGTGGGGTCTCTATGGATAGGACTTGTTTATCCAGCACCTCCCAAAGATGCTCAACCAGACCGAGATCTGGGGAATGTGGATGCCAGGCAAACATCTTGAACTCTTTGCCATGTTCCTCAAAACATTCCTGAACAATTTTTGCAGTATGTCAGGGTGCATTATCCTGCTGAAAGAGACCACTGCTGTTAGGGAATACCGTTGCTATGAAGGAGTGTACATGGTCTGCAACAATGTTTAGGTAGGTGGTACGTGTCAAAGTAACATCCACATGAATGTCAGGACCCAAAGTTTCCCAGCAGAACATCTCCCAGAGCATCACACTGCCTTCGCCAGCTTGTCTTCTTTTCATAGTGCATCCTGGTGCCATCTCTTCCCTAGGTAAACAAGCCCCATACGCAGCAAGCTGTGATGCACTGTGTGTTCTGACTCCTTTCTATCAGAACCAGCATGAACATTTTCAACAGACTGTGCTACAGTAACTCTTCTGTGGGATCGGACCAGACGGGCTAACCGTCACGTCAAAGTCGCTCAGATATATGCCTAATATATCCCACCCCCTGACAGGTGCCACTGTAACGAGATAATTAATGTTTTTCACTTCACCTGTCAGTGGTTTTAATGTTACAGCTGATCGGTGTATAAAATGCAAAAACATGACATTTCCAACATGGTTCTCTAATAGAGACAAACAATGAATGAATCTCTCTATCTCCCTCACTCTCTCTCTCTATCTGCCTCTCTCTATCTCCCTCACTCTCTCTCTCTATCTGCCTCTCTCTGTCTCCCTCACTCTCTCTCTCTATCTCCCTCACTCTCTCTCTCTATCTGCCTCTCTGTCTCGCTCACTCTCTCTCTCTATCTGTCTCCCTCACTCTCTCTCTCTCTATCTCCCTCACTCTCTCTCTCTATCTGCCTCACTCTGTCTATCTCCCTCACTCTCTCTCTGTCTCCCTCACTCTCTCTCTATCTGTCTCCCTCACTCTCTCTATCTCCCTCACTCTCTATCTCCCTCACTCTGTCTCTCTATCTCCTTCTGTCTCACTATATCTCCCTCACTCTCTCTATCTCCCTCACTCTCTCTCTAACTCCCTCACTCTCTCTCTCTCTATCTCCCTCACCCTGTCTCTCTGTCTCCCTCACTCTGTCTCTATCTCCCTCACTCTGTCTCTATCTCCCTCACCCTGTCTCTGTCTCCCTCACTCTGTCTCTCTATCTCCCTCACTCTCTCTCTATCTCCCTCACTGTCTCTCTCTATCTCCCCCACTGTCTCTCTATATCTCCCTTACCCTGTCTCTCTGTCTCCCTCACTCTGTCTCTCTATCTCCCTCACTCTCTCTCTATCTCCCTCACTGTCTCTCTCTATCTCCCTCCCTGTCTCTCTGTCTCCCTCACTCTGTCTCTCTATCTCCCTCACTCTGTCTCAGTGTCAGTGTTCGTGTCGAGACAGATGGCTCAGTCAGTGTTATCGAGACAGAAGCGCTTTAATAAAGGAGCGTTGGAGGAGGTGATCAGAGATAACCTGGAGAGAGAGTGTATAGAGGAGAAATGCAACTTTGAGGAAGCACGTGAAGTTTTTGAGAATGTGGAGAAAACAGTAAGTAGACATGAGACCATGATACATTTATGATATTTTATCAAACAAGATCAGATGTTTAATGGGAAGCTGCACAGATTCAAGACATGAAAGATGAAGAAGAAAAATATTTTACTGAGCAGACATTTAAAATTATTTATGGTGAAAACACGAATGATGCTTCATAAGTTTGCAGTGTGACATAAATACAGTCAATACATGGTTCTCACACACACCTGTTACTCTTTTTCAGAGAGAGTTCTGGATTGGTTACATTGGTGAGTGTTAATTAATTACCACTCCAAATAACTTCCATTCCGATTAACTTCCACTCCGATTAATTACCACTCAGCTTAATTACATCAGTACAACACTATGGCTGTGTCTCAAATCACACTTCTGCACTACGCCCATGCACTGTATTCTCAACTTTAAATAACACTTCATCTGTGCTTCTGTCTGCGTCTCCAAACTGTTAATGTTCTGTACATTAAAGAAAATGTGTATCCTGTTTATGAACTGTTATGCTAACATCCATTAGCATGCTAACATCCATTAGCACTGAGTGCTGTCACAGATTTAACCTCATTTCCATTCAATACTAAACAGTTTCCATTTGATATAAATGTATAACATTATGTCTTCTGTATGAAGTCATTTAAATACATTTTTAATACTTATGGCTTTGTGTGTTTTTCTGTGTGTGTGTGTGTGTGTCAGATGGAGATCAGTGTTTGTCGTCTCCATGTCAGAATGGAGGGACGTGTAAAGATGGCTTGAGCTCCTACGCATGTTGGTGTCCCATCGACTTCAACGGGAAGAACTGCGAACTTGGCAAGAACACTGTTTATACATTTATACACTCTGTGTTTACCGCTGCCTCACTGAAGTGTTCTTCTCCTAGTGTACAGTGTAGTGCTCTACATTTAATAACACACACTGCCCTGGGCTTTAAAATACTGCACCGCCCTAGATTATGATTAAACATATAAAAAAATAATAAATATACTGATCAATTTTCATTGAAGATCACAGAAAACTTCTACACTAAAGGTTTACTTCAGGTTATTGTTCCTTAATGTGGTTGTACAGGTTACTGAGTTATAGGGTGTACTTACTTTCCTACCTGCTGTCTGAATGTTGGTTTACTTTTAAAAAAAAAAAAATTAAATTAAAGTCTTCATATTGAAATGTTTTTTGTTGTCAGGTGATTTAGGCCTTGATCAGTAAAAACATAGAACTGAAGGAGGATGTACTTTCTTTTCCCCCCGACCGTGTGTATGTATGTGTGTGTATGTATGTGTGTGTGCATATATATATATATGTGTGTGTGTGTATGTGTGTGTGTATATGTGCATATGTGTGTGCGTGTGTATAGAGTTAGTGAGACAGTGTGATGTGAATAATGGAGGCTGTATGCAGTTTTGTGTGGTGGATAAGATAAAGGGCGTGGTGTGTAACTGTGCTGACGGATACACACTCGGCGCAGACGAGAGGAGCTGTGAGCCGAAAGGTAAATTAATACGTTATTATCACTTCCTTTTGAACTTTACTTATATTTATTTATTTAACTTTGACACCTGAAACATTAACACAAAACAAAAAAACACAAAATAAAACACAAAACAATTTTTTGCACAAATGCAGCAATAATCTAAAAAGTCAGATGAAAAATGAAGGATGGACTTCATTATTAATCTCTACCAGGTGGTTGCTGATGCTCTTATGAAGACTTCTCTTATTAAATTTGTATTAATAACCCCCCAAAATCTGCAGATTGTAATCGTTTATTTCACTGAGGACGCTAGGCTTTTAGAGAACAGGTTTTCAAAATAGGATTTAATTATTGTTCAGATACTGAGCTGAGAGACGAGGGGCAGGACAGTGTAGTAATCAGTCCGTACAGGAGTTTCATTTGTGATTGTTGCAGCCAAAAATGCTTGAATTGGCTGTGGCTTTTATTCAAAATGTTTGTGCTTTTTTTGTGGAAAACTACTTGAATTAGCAAAATCAATTACATGAAATAGTTTTGCTCGTCCGTTCACAGTGATGTTTGTTGGTAAATGAGACCTTTTAGCTGTACTCATGTTCAAAGAGGGTTGAATGTGTGTTGTGATGATGTCACATGACGCATCTTGGCCCGGATCTGCGGTAATTTTGAAAAACTGCAAAGTCCTCCGAATATTACAGTTTGCTTGATCTTGCCTTAATTTTTGCGATTGAAAAATCCACTTCCAGCATTTAGATAATTCCTGGAGTCAGGTTTTGAATCTAACCCGGTGTTTAAAGCTGAGTGTGTTGTGTGTAGATAATTATCCCTGCGGTCGTTTGGGGAAGAAAATCGCCAACACTCTGTCCACGAGAACATTAATCACTGAAGAAACTGTGATCCAAATCAACGCCATCAAACATGTGAATGTGACGGAGAGGAATTTAACAGCAGCAAACAGCACAAATTCCACTGAGCTCAGCAGCGCCACCATCAGGCCAACACCGGGAGAAAATTACTGGGATTTCTTCCCCACTTTACCCACCGTCATAAAGGAGACCAACACTGACCAGCGCATTGTGGGAGGACTTGATGCAACACCTGGAGAGATTCCGTGGCAGGTAAGTGTGTTTGTTTGTGTGTTTGTTTGTGTGTGTGTGTGAGAGAGAGAGAGAGATAATAGATGTTATTCTCTCTCCTCACTAGGTGGCACTGGTCCATAAGGAAAAGAAGGTCGTGTTCTGTGGTGGTTCTCTCCTGAGTGATATGTGGGTCATCACTGCCGCCCACTGTCTGGTGGAGGGAGGGATCGGACAGTTCTTTATCAGATTAGGTAAGAGCCGGATTAACCTGAGAACACTGGGGTTTCCTACTAGGTTAGAGATTGTTGAGGTAATGAAACAGGCTGTACAGAGATCTTTGTGCTCAGACAGAGTACCTAAAGATCATTAGGTTATTAGGCAGAATACTGACTAATCAGATCTTTGAGTTTTCTACTGGAACAAATTCTAGTGTTTTGTGAAGTTCTGGCTCCTGTAATCTGATTAAAATGAAAACTGTACAGTACAGGCCCTTGAGCAGCTCTGCCTTCACCTATGGGTCCTGTGTAGTCAGTTCCACTGTTCCATAGATCGTTGGGATTGTTGGTTGCTTTTACAGCAGAGATAGATTATTGAAGATCTTTCCTTGATAAAGCAGATTATCCACAGATCTCTGGAGCACCTTGCGAGGACTAACTTTCCAGAAATATATTTTTGCTTTCTTGCCTGGGACTACCTGAGATCCAGAAACTCAACTCTCTCTCTCTCTCATTTCCCACCAGGAGAACATAACGTTAAGATCAATGAACAGCGGGAGCGCGATCATGAAATTGACGAGCACCATGCCCATCCTAACTACCAGTATCAGCAAAGCCACAACCATGACATCGCCCTGCTGAAACTCAAAACGCCAGCCACGTTCTCCGACTACATTATCCCGATCTGCCTGGGTCCAAAAACCTTCACGGAGAACCTGCTGAAGAGCGCTACGCTCTCGCTGGTGAGTGGGTGGGGCCGGATTCGCTACGGAGGGCTGGAGTCCGACACGTTGCAGAAGGTCGAGGTTCCCTATGTGGACCGCACCGAGTGCAAAGGTAGCGATAAGATTTCACGCTTTATGTTCTGCGCCGGGTTCCTTACCACCCGCAAGGACTCGTGCCAAGGAGACAGTGGTGGACCTCACGCCACCAGACTGGGCACAGACACGTGGTTCCTGACGGGCGTTATCAGCTGGGGTGATGAGTGCGCTAAAGAGGGGAAGTACGGCATCTACACACGCGTGTCCAGGTACATGAACTGGATCACTAACATGACTGGAATCAGAGCAGGTATTCTGAATGATGAGGTGTAGTACGTTTAAATCAAGGTTTCTCAACTTCAGATTCCAGAAGCATGAAAGTAAAATGTGTTCGGCAAGAACTGATCCCATCATTTCTCAAAAACAAAAATAAAAAATTTAATCATTATTATTTTAAGAGTCTGAGAGAGAATAAACTCTACTGTTTGGGACACAGCTTTAGTTAGCACTCAGTATTAGTAAAATAAAAAGGACAAAACAAACTCCACACACGACGACATCATGGTGAAATCTGTAGTTCATTTAGCCGTAAAGCCGTCAGTGTTCATAAAGCAGACGATTAGCAGCAGGCATTAGCTAATGAGTAAATAATTATCTACGCTCGGTCAAGACCGAACAGCAGCTGGATGCGTGCTTTTTCTTAACAGTGAAAAATAAAAATGAAATATGAATACATTAATTTTGGCACAATGAGATAATAAACAGCGCATATTTACATTCAAGCCACTGCACTGAGGAAAAAATGGCTTTTTATAGCATTATACATCTTGTGCTTAAACATGTAGTTAAAGTAATTTATAGTCCTTCTCCCATTTTATACACTTTCTCCTGTACACCTACCTTCAAACATCTAAAGCTCCTTACTCATATTTATGGCTTCATATTCATATTCAGCTATAAAACACACCTTCATAACCACCTGAGCAATGGAATTAGCAAAGCTCGCTTAGAATACACCAGTGAGGAAGACGGAAGGCTCTGAAATATTCATTAACACTGCTTTGTGTGTGTGTGTGTGTGTGTGTAAACAGGGAGGCATTAAACTAACAAATAAACTGTAATAAAATCCACAATGCTATGAAAACACTACCAAAGTATAAAACTGGATTAGAAACAAAGCGCTGTGTGTAAAAATGTGTGATGTCACAGAAGTTTGGCACGAAGTAGATCCTAAAAGTGCTAGTTTTTTCTATACGGTTCATTTTGTCACATCATGTAGAGAAGCACACACTTCCTGGAAGCAAACATGACTCGTATAAACCTGCCAAGATCAGACAGGAGCATCGTGTTTGCTTTACACTGAAGGGTGTGGAATCTACAAAGTCTGATTAAAATTTATTAATATATAGTTTAGATCAGTTTGTATCTGTAAATCTCTAGAGGAAAAGAAATGAGCAGGATAGTACACATGCTAATCCATGAGCTAGCATTACAGTACACACACTCTCAGCTCAGTTTACACCGAGACTGACGGGATTCTGGCAAAGAAATGTGAAATCAGCGAATTCATCAGTGAGTTCTGTTCTCCTGTTACCTTCAGAATAAAGTTCTCCTGACTCATAGTCCTGGGTGCAGAAGCCTCCAGTAAACACACTTTCGATGTTGTGACACACTGCGCTGATGGTAAAGGTGTTCCAGGTTGTGCTCTATAAAGTCAGAAATGTTCAGTGATGAAGGAAATTGAAGAACAGTGTAAAACAGGAGGAAAGGAATGGCGGCCTTCGCTTACCGTATTTTCTGGACTAAACCCACATCAGGTCAGACGAACCAGCTCAATTAACCTCAGACTAACTCTTAACCTGTTAACAAGCACTGAATTATTTTTTATAATTCATCTAAAGATTCATCCGAAAAACACGAAATTCTTTACCCTAACATACGGTTCTGAAATCAGCATGGCTGGAGCTTCTGATCAAATCTGATCGCTTTTTTTCCATATAGAGTTCAGTCCTGTTTAGCACAAAATACTGATTTTAACAAAATATAATACAAAACACACACACACACACACACACACAAAACCCTGTATGATCCTGTGCACTACAACTGCTGGAGTATCTCACCTACCGTAAACACACTAATACATGAGCATATTACAGTGACACACGCCTCGCTTCAGCACACACTACACCACCTATAGTCCACAAAATACGATATTGGATGTGTGTGTGTGTGTGTGTGTGTCCATGCTGGATAATAATGTAGATGTTTCCTTGAATATGAAGGGTCTCATCATGGTGTGTTCATCATTCTGCTTATATTTCCTGAGCCTGTGAATAAACATAAACACACACACACAGACACACACACACACACACACACAGAGATCATTACTCCAGAGAGTGTGTGATGATTTAGGTTTGGAGTTTGTCCTGGAGTAAAGGGGACTCTGAGTATTTCTGTAACACTTGAGGTATTTAATCTGCTTCATTCATCAGGAACCTGCATCTCAGTGCAGCAGTGCATTCTGGGTAAGTCGACTCAATCTGTCATCTAATGAGGGGAAGTGTTGCACATGGTAAGGAAACACGCTGCCTCTTTTCTCACACGCGAATAATACGGTAATAAAGGTTAAGGTGAGGGGTGGAGGTTAAGGTGAGGGGCGGAGTTAGCAGAGTTAGAATTTTCAGCAAATTTAATGTGAGGTGAAAACAGCAACGAAATAAAAGTTTCACTCACCATAAAGTCACCTTCAGGCCTGATCACATGGCTTCTGTCCACATTCCCCAGAATTCTGTGCAAGGCATCAGCTGTAAGTTTTCCCTCACCTCCACGAGTCAGGTTTTTGACGTGCCTAAATCAGCGCAGTGTAAATCACACCACCATCGTCAGTCTGGAAGCTGATTCATGATCATTTACACAAAATGTTTAATAGTGATTTATTACAATCCACTCACCACAGGTCCGCTGTGTTCTCCTGCAGTAAGTGGATGACATCGCCGTGTTTTATGATGACCTCATCTTTACCACACTTCAGGTGATCCACAAGGGCTCGGTACTTCCCAGGAACCTGAAAAACATTTAGATGTCGACAAACTCAAGGCTCTAAAAATTCTTCACTCGGCATCTCAGACAGGAGCCAAGACTTTACTGTGCTTTACACTCCTGTTCAGGTGTTCTTGTGCAGAACTAACATGTTAAATATTTAAATTCAGATGTTTCTCACCAGTAGGACGTCATCTTCTTCATCTGAGTCGGAGATGAAGGACAGGTCAGTGGTCCAGTCCTCTAAAGTCTCACAAATATCCACGGAGTTTGAAGTTCCGGGCCAACCTGAAACACACACCAGAAACCGTTTACCAAACTCAACCTGATCAAAACAAATCCGACGACCTCACACCACACACGACCCCAATAATTTTACCAATTAAATGTTAATTACTGTCTCTAGAACCCTGAATACCATAAATCACCTCTTTCCCTAAATGATAACAAAACAGACCCTATGAGCCACAAAACGGTTCACTAAATCATCTAAAATAATGCCCAAAGAGGCCCCAATCTACTGCACCTGCCTCAAATGTCCCTAAACATTCCTGCAGCCACTGTATATTCCCTCAAACAGTCATTAATGGATCCTCAAACTGCCCCAAAGTCCTCAAAACTAACCAACATGGCCCCAACAGTGTAAAGGTCATGTGATGCTAAACGACCCCAAACAGGACCTAATGACATAAAAACTACCTCAAACCAACCTAACAAGCCTTCAAATGGTCCCAAATGTTCATGAAAGGACACCGAGCATCCTTAAATCACCCCAAGTTATTACACCAAATGGTCTTTCAAACTGCCCTGAACGAACCAAAGCTCCCTGAACAGCCTTAAAAGTTCTAAACAGCCTGAAATTCACCAACCTCCCCCTCCCAGACAACCCCACCCCAATCCCTGCCCACACTCACTGCGGCGGTTGCGGTTCTGGGGTCGAGGTGAGAACATCACGGGGTCTGTCAGAACCGGACTGGAGCTCCCTGACTCGTCCGAGTGCATTGGCGCCCCCTTACTGTGAGGAGGGACATCAAAACAACCTGAGCAGGCTGCCATGGGGGCGGGGCTCCAGGGCATGCAGACCGACGCCCTCTCCATACTGACCAATCAGAGAATCAGATCGAGTGGCACACGGACGAACAGAACACAACAGTCACAAAACACACACACACACACACACACACACAGTCACGAGCAAGAACTTTACAGATCTGGGGTCAGTTCTCATTCAACTAGGAAGTACCAGAACACACTCGGCATCCAAATGTGTATTATACACAGAGATAAAAGTGTGAAACCATCAAATGTTTTAAAATCAAAAACACTCTTCAGAATAACATTAAAAACATATAGTATGTAACATCTTAATGACTTTAATCTTTATTATTCTCTACTGTATTTATATATAAAACACTCATTTCTACTTTAACAGTGTGTCCTGGCCAAACGACTCTGGAATGGAATCACCCCAAACCTACAAACCAGACTCTCCACTCCAGAAATATTTGCACCCTTCAACACAAAAATGGTTGTGTAGACATTAAATAGACATTACATGAAATGATTCAGATTTTTACAAATTGTGGAAACATTCTTATTGTTCCTTTACAATCATTATTATCATAATAACTTTTTTATGATAGTTTTTTGCCTAAATATTATTTTTGGTCTCCAGAATCTCTGTTGATGTGATTTACATCAGCTTGTATTCCTGTGGAGCACAGATACAAGGAGGCACACGTCAAACACTATAATCAGCTAGCATCATTAGGAAAATCAGTGTTTTATAATGATCTCTAAAGACGAAATTAACAATATAAATAAGATTAAACTGCACAGAGGAGTGGACTGAGATCCTCTACGTGTCTCTCCAACTCACTTAATTCAATTTAATCTCATTTTATTTGTGCAGTGCTTTTAATAAGATTTTCTTCCTCGTGTTTCTCAAGGACTCAGGGTTTCCTCCTCACTGTCACCTCTGGCTTGTTCATCTGAATTTCTGAAAGGCTGCTATGTGACGATGTCTACTGTTAAAAACACTATATAAATAAAATTTAATTGATTAAATGAAATCAAAATATCACTCACTACATGCGATTATTTTACGTTCACTGCTTGCTCCTTCTCATTCTTAAAGGGTGCCAATATTTCTGAATTGAACTGCACATCCAGATTTATTTAGCTAAAGTCTGGAATACATGCTGCTGCATACTCTCTCTCTCTTTCACACACACACACACACACACACACACACTTTCATGATACAGAATAATATATGCATGCAACAGAACAATAACATCAAACAGCACCAGGAACACAAAGTTAAGTGTGTGTGTGTGTGTGTGTGTGTTCTGCTGCACTGACTGAGCTTCACCTGTTCACCAGAAGAGGAGAGAGAGAGCCTACAGCACCATGACCTTCATCTGAGACAGAGAGAGAGCGAGAGAGAGAGAGATTGGATTTGACGAAATTAGGTGAGATTGTTGTATTAACCTGTGTGAGAGAAAAAAGAGAGAGAGAGATAGAGAGAGGGGAACCTTGACCAGTTTTCTGATGGTTTGTGAGGATTTTTCTGATCTCACTGAGCCATGCTGACTTCACCTCAACTGTTGGAGCCTGAAACACACACACACGCAGGGTGTAGGGATGTTAGGGAGCAGGGTGTAGGGATATTAGGGAGCAGGGTATAGGGATATTAGGGAGCAGGGTGTAGGGATATTAGGGAGCAGGGTGTAGGGATGTGAGGGAGCAGGGTGTAGGGATATTAGGGAGCAGGGTGTAGGGATGTTAGGGAAAAGGGTGTAGGGATATTATGGTGTAGGGGTATTAGGGAGAAGGGTGTAGGGATATTAGGGAGCAGGGTGTAGGGATATTAGGGAGCAGGGGTGTAGGGATGTTAGGGAGCAGGGTGTAGGGATGTTAGGGAGCAGGGGTGTAGGGATGTTAGGGAGCAGGGTGTAGGGATGTTAGGGAGCAGGGTGTAGGGATATTATGGTGTAGGGGTATTAGGGAGGTGGGTGTAGGGATGTTAGGGAGCAGGGTGTAGACAGTAGGGAGCCATTTGAAACATACAGAATGAAACTGAGACATTTACCTGCACTACATACACCTCTTCTCTCCCACTGTACCAGATCTCAAACTTCTTCATATCACCTTTGATGTTCTCTGTGATACCCACAGCACTCATCTGCAGAGCAATACACACACACACAAACACACGCACGCAGGCACGCATGCAGGCAGTCACGCACACACACACACACACACACACACACACACACACACAGTTAGCCTGCAGTGTTAGTGTTGGACTTTTTTCAAATACAAATTAAGAGTAACTTTAGTAAAGTTCTGATGATGGCTGTGTTTCAAATAACAACTGCAAACTTTGGTTTTGTCCCAAATGGAGTAAAATGGCATATTAAGGACACTTACTAAACCTAACCCTGAGCTCTAACAGTGGGGGTGGAGCTTTGGGTCTTAAATGCAACATTAATTTAAGATCTAGAATCTGTGTGTGTGTGTGTGTTCTGACCCTGAGGCAGTGTTTGAAGCTGTAGGAGGCGGTGCGTTCAGCTCCGTCTCCATTCTCTTCCCGTTTTTTACAGAACAGCAGCGCCCTCTCGTGGAGGAACAAGTGTCTCTGCATTGGTTTAAACCGAGCCATGTCCTTCACACGTGACGACTTCCTGCTCATCCACACACTGAACGAACCCTGCATTAACACCCGGCCCAGGTCACACAGGTCCCCCTGCACATGCACACACACACACACACACACACACACACACACACACACACACACACACACACACACACACTGTATTAGTACTATTAATGTTTTAAAGTTGCACCATCTCCTTAGAAAGATATTAAAGCAAATAAAACACACACACACTTCACCTCGTATCCAGTGATGGCAATCTGGTGCATGGAGTCGTTAACAGATTTGAGGAGGTCCAGCATGGCATTTAGCGCCCCCTGGAGCTCACAAACATACTGCGATTGTGTACTATGCTTCAACAGCTCCTACACACACATACACACACACAAACACACACACACACACCTCAGTAAAGTAAAATAGAAGCACCAATTTAAAGAACAATGCAGAAAAAGCTTTTAATTGTTTTTTTTTTACTTAATCATTTAATTATTTAAATAATCAGTAAGCAGTAGTGTGTGTGTGTGTGTGTGTGTGAGTTTAAAATGATCAGGTGCTCAGCATGGTGCTGGTGTAAGGTGTGTACCTTCAGCAGCAGCTGATATTTGGTCAGACGCTGAACAGGTTTCAGTAAATACGAATCCAAATCCAGTTTGTGCTTCAGTTTCCTCTTACACTCCTGCAGAACAAGAACATCTCACACATCACATTCCTGTTTACTCGCTGATCTACAACATCCTGCGGCTGTGTCTCCAATCGCATATTTCATAGTGCACTAGCCACTTTACTGTGTTCTAGCTGGGACACTCTGTGACATGTAGTCTCCTACTAATACTCTGAAGAATTACGTGAGTAACATCGAACACTTTTACACTTGAAGCTTATAGCCTGGTCGATGTAGCTAAAGGGGCGGAGCCAGCAGATGGGTGGAGACATTACAACTAGACATAGGCTAGATCTAACTTTTTTTTGGACAATGTTTAGAGTTAGAAGGTCGCTACATCATGGACGCCAACTAGTAGGAAATTTAAGCCGCCCCATTTTGGTTGCTACTAGTACATACTGTGTAGGTTAATAATATAGTGTACAGTGTGCTGTTTAGGACACAGCCAGTGGTACACTCACTCAGTGCCGGGCTGTGCTTTTTTAATTTATATCGCAGAAACAACACACACTGCAGTGTAATTTATCTCCTGTACACTATTGAGTTTGCTATTGTGTGTATGTGTATACTGTATACAGTGCGTGTGTACTCTGTGTGTGTCATGTGTGCTGTTTAATGTATGAGTGTGAGTGCAGTTCCTGTACCTGGAAAAATGGAGAGTCTGCACACTGCCTCCACATGGCCTCTGAGCGAGGTTTATTCTGACAGTAACGCTCATACACCTGAAAATTCTCCTTCTGCAACACACACCAGTCAGTACACCAAGCAGGAACACACACACACACACGTAATAAGATCATCTATAGGTATAGTTCTCATGTACTGTATTGAGAACAGTGTACATTACAGTGTTTATTAGTGTGTAGTGTAGTGCATATTACATTGTGTATTAGTGTGTAGTGTAGTGTATATTACAGTGTGTATTAGTGTGTAGTGTACATTACAGTGTATATTAGTGTGTAGTGTAGTGCATATTACATTGTGTATTAGTGTGTAGTGTAGTGTATATTACAGTGTGTACTAGTGTGTAGTGTAGTGTACATTACAGTGTATATTAGTGTGTAGTGTAGTGCATATTACATTGTGTATTAGTGTGTAGTGTAGTGTATATTACAGTGTGTATTAGTGTGTAGTGTAGATTACAGTGTGTATTAGTGTGTAGTGTAGTGTACATTACAGTGTGTATTAGTGTGTAGTGTACATTACAGTGTATATTAGTGTGTAGTGTAGTGTATATTACAGTGTGTATTAGTGTGTAGTGTAGTGTACATTACAGTGTATATTACTGTGTAGTGTACATTACAGTGTATATTAGTGTGTAGTGTAGTGTCTATTACAGTGTGTATTAGTGTGTAGTGTAGTGTATATTACATTGTGTATTAGTGTCATGTAGTGTATATTACAGTGTGTATTTGTGTGTAGTATATTACAGTGTGTATTGGAGTGTAGTGTAGTGTGTATTAGTGTGTAATGTAGTAGTAGTGTAATGTAATATAGTAGTATATATTATAGTGTGTATTTTACAGTGTGTATTAGTGTATAGTGTATTTTAGTGTGTATTAGTGTGCAGTGTAGTGTACATTACAGTGTGTATTAGTGTGTAGTGTAGTGTACATTTCAGTGTATATTAGTGTGTAGTGTAGTGCATATTACATTGTGTATTAGTGTGTAGTGTAGTGTATATTACAGTGTGTATTATTGTGTAGTGTTGATTACAGTGTGTATTAGTGTGTAGTGTAGTGCATATTACATTGTATATTAGTGTGTAGTGCAGTGTATATTACAGTGTGTATTAGTGTGTAGTGTAGTGTACATTACAGTGTATATTAATGTGTAGTGTAGTGCATATTACCGTGTGTATTAGTGTGTAGTGTACATTACAGTGCATATTAGTGTGTAGTTTAGTGTATATTACAGTGTATTAGTGTGTAGTGTAGTGTACATTACAGTGTATATTACTGTGTAGTGTAGTGTACATTACAGTGTATATTAGTGTGTAGTGTAGTGTATATTACAGTGTGTATTACTGTGTAGTGTAGTGTACATTACAGTGTATATTAGTGTGTAGTGTAGTGTCTATTACAGTGTGTATTAGTATGATGTAGTGTATATTACATTGTGTATTGGTGTCGTGTAGTGTATATTACAGTGTGTATTTGTGTGTAGTATATTACAGTGTGTATTGGAGTGTAGTGTAGTGTGTATTAGTGTGTAATGTAGTAGTAGTGTAATGTAATATAGTAGTATATATTATAGTGTGTATTTTACAGTGTGTATTAGTGTATAGTGTATTTTAGTGTGTATTAGTGTGCAGTGTATTTTACAGCGTGTATTAGTGTGTGGTGAATATTAGTGTGTAGTGTATTTTACAGTGTGTAGTAGTGTGTAGTGAATATTAGTGTGTAGTTTATTTTACAGTGTGTATTAGTGTGTAGTATATATTAGTGTGTATTAGTGTGTAGTGTAGTGTCTATTACAGTGTATTAGTGTGTAGTGTAGTGTATATTACAGTGTATACTAATTTATATTACAGTGTGTATTAGTGTGTAGTGTGTATTAGTGTATATTACAGTGTGTATTAGTGTATATTACAGTGTGTATTAGTATGGTCATGTGTTGTATCTGTGTGTTTCCCACTCACTCTCTCCAGAAATCTTGCTCCCACTCTCTCTGGAGTCTGCCTGCAGCTCTCCAGGTCCTGAACAAATATCCTAACACACACACACACACCAGTGTCTCCATGGGTTGCTTTCCAAACACTGTCAAAATTGCCTCATGATCGTGTGTGTGTGTCTGTGTGTGTGTGTGTGTATGCATGTGTATATGTGTGGGTGGATGTATATGTGTGTGTGTGTATTTGTATATGTGTGCATGCGTTTGTGTGTGTTTGTGTATATGTGTGTATGTGTATATATGTGTCTGTGTATGTATGTGTGTGTGTGTATTTGTATATGTGTGCATGTGTTTGTGTGTTTGTGTGTATGTGTATATGTGTGAGGGTGGATGTGTGTGTATGTGTATGTGTGTGTATGTGTATATATGTGTCTGTGTATGTGTACATGTGTGCATGTGTTTGTGTGGTGTGTATGTGTTTATGTGTATATGTGTGTGTGTGTGTATGTGTGTTTATACCTGCTGTGAAATTTGTAAATTTCTGGCAGATTTCCAAATAAAACCTCCTTCTTGTCTTTCAGTTCGGATGGCAGGATGTGAGACAGAGCGGGGTTATCCATCTCAGCTCTGTAACCCTAACACACAAACACAATAGATGTACACACAGTGTGTGTATGTGTTTGTGTGTGTATCTGTTTATGTGTGTGTGTGTGTGTGTGTTCTTATTGTGTTTCTCACCAGTAGAACACTGAGCAGCTCCTCCACATAAACCTTCTCCGTGTCAATCAGCTCCTTCATCACATGACTGCAGCGCGCACACACACACAGACACACACACACACCCACACACACACAGATGAGATACAGTGATACAAATGAGAGAAAGTGAGACAAGTGACATTGTGTGTGTGTGTGTTCAGACCATGTCTGCTGTTCGGGGTTCTCTGCTCCCTCTGCTTCTTGACACACACTGCCACGACTCTCCTGGTGCATCACCTCAATCTGCGCACGCACACACACACACACACACACAGTTATGCCCTAACTGATAAACACAACACACACACGTGGCTGACTGACCGAGTTGTACAGTCTCACCTTCTTGGTGCAGCTGTTCTTGCGTGCGGTTCTTTTTCCTGGGAGAGAGAGATCAAAGGAGAACTTCAGACTGGAATTCACATCAAAACCTGAAGACAGAGAGGAGGAGGGGAGGAGAGGGGGAGGAGAGGAGAGGAGTTGGAGAGGAGGAGGAAGAGTGTGAGATAGAGACCTTCACTACACTGAGTTCTCTTCTGGTGAGACAGTCAAATGTTTTCTTTACACAGAAGGTACAGATGCAGGATTATGGGTTACTGTAATAATGCTGTAATAACATGCTGTAATAACACGCTGTAATAACACTGTAATAACATGTTATAATAATGCTGTAACGTTATAACTCTGTAACAGCGAAGAAGAAGAAGTCGATGCTGATGATGAAGGTGGTGATGATGGCGTACTGTGTTTGGGGGAGAACAGCGGGGATTTGAGGCGGGTCGGGCTCTCGGGTCTCGGGGAGACGGGCTGGATGGGTCTCACCTGAACGCAGGCGAGTTTACGCAAACATGCCTGTCTGTTCTCCAGCATCACCTGCACTGAGGAGTACTTCTCCATCACTACTGTTTCCTGAGCCTGACACACACACACACACACACACACACACACACGCATTAGCTCTGCATTCTTATTACTGTATCTGTTTATGTATATTTATTGACATTTGACATCAGTCATGTATGTGTGTGTGTGTGTACCTGTATCTCAGGTGTGTGTGTGTGTATCTGTATCTCAGGTGTGTGTGTGTGTGTGTATACCTGTATCTCAGGTGTGTGTGTGTGTGTGTGTGTGTACCTGTATATCAGGTGTGTGTGTGTGTGTGTGTGTGTATCTGTATCTCAGGTGTGTGTGTGTACTTGTATCTCAGGTGTGTGTGTATGTGTGTGTGTGTGTGTGTGTGTGTGTACCTGTATCTCAGGTGTGTGTGTGTGTACCCGTATCTCAGGTGTGTGTGCGTCAGTAGTGTAGCTGAGAGTTGGTTTGGACTCCAGCAGTCTCTCGATGTCACTCAGAGCTTCCTGAGCTCCTTCTTTAGACTGGAATTTATCCACCATCTGACCGGCCAACAGATACACACTCTCATCACACCAACGCACTGCCTACACACACACACACACACACAATGAACACAGGTTTCCTTAGTTATGTAGTTATTAATATGTGTTATTAATTACGTTATTAATGCATGTGTGTGTGTGTGTGTGTATACCTCCTCGAGGCGTAGCTGCAGAGCGTGTGTGTGTGTGAGCGAAGTGTGTTTGTTGCGCAGGGCCGTGGTCAGTGTGTCACAGTGATGACGCAGCTCGTTACAGCGCTGGACGATGAGAGCCAGAGCGTAGTGATGACTCGCTGCTAACTGATGACCGTGAAGGATAACGATCTGAGCATGACCCATCTCCTCCTACACACACACACACACACATACACACACACACACACGCACACACACACATTGAGAAGGAAAAACCTTGATTTTTTAATGTTTATTACCTTATAGACTGCAGTATGTTACAGGTATTGTACATGCTGTCTCTCTCTCTCTCTGTGTGTGTGTGAGGGTGTTGGACCTCAGCGATGGAGTCGAGAGTGTGTAGTTCAGCGATGAGTTGTTGTGTCTGAGCCGCTGTCAATCCTGCAGCAGGAATCGCTTTCTCTCGGCCAATCAGATCATCCAGTTTCCCCTCCATCTGTAACATCATGTATGACCTTTACTCACACCTTTACTCATCTTTACTCACCCACTGTGTTGATGTCTTTTGTACAGATGAAGCAGTGGTGTGTGATGTGTGTTGGTGTGGGTTCTAGCTGCAGCGGTTCCACAGAGAGAAGGTTCTCCTCGGCTCACCTCGTGAAAGCTCAGCTCGTAGCGGAGGAGCTGCAGGTACTGCTGCATTTTCAGGTGGTGCTTCTCAAAAAACCCATCAAACGCCATCTCCATGTCTCTGAGCTGGGTCAGGAGCCTGCAAACACACACACACACACACGCGCGCTCTCTCAGTTCAGTTCTTGAGTATCACATTCCGAGAGTTCTACAGTTTCCTATTTATCACTGATCAGATAACAGAAATCAATAATTGCAACTGCAGAATGATGAGATGAATGATTAATGATTGATATTTATGGATTATTAATAATTAACAGATATGAATGATGACCTGTGTACAGTGTCCCTGTCCTGAGCGATGTCTCTGTCCTCCGTCCTTTTAACTCCTTCTAGATTAGACAGGATCTGACGTCCCTCCTTCATCACTGAGCGAATGTCATCCTGTCATCAAAAACACACTCGTTTACTCACTTATTCAGTCACCTGTTCACTACTTTCAACACACACACACACACACGACAGTGTCATTATGTTATTGTTCATGTCCAGTAAAACTGAGTTGGTCTCAGGTGTGTCTCAGTGAGACAGTCAGTGAGACAGGTGTGTACCTTCATCTGTCTGTATTTGTCGGTGTGAGAGCGGAGCAGGTACTCGATGGCGTTCGGTTCCTCGGGCAGTTCGGTCTCGGCCAGTTCCGTTCCAAACACCTGCAGCAGCTGAGCCACATCCTTCACCATCACCGCAAAACTCTCTATGGCCTGCAGGGGGCGCAAATAGGTACTACACAATCCTGAGATACACAGGTACTACACAACCCTGAGATACACAGGTACTACACAACCCTGAGATACACAGGTACTTCACAACCCTGATATACAGAGGTACTACATAACCCTGAGATACACAGGTACTACACAACCCTGAGATACACAGGTGTCATTATGCACCAATAAATGCTCAGTGTGTGTAAACTGTGTGTTTAATTTTGCTAACCAGTAATGGAGGATCGTGGCCACCAGTTTAGCTTCGACATGTTTAAGTGTCTGTGTGAGTGTGTGAGTGTGTGTGTGTGTGTGTGAATCTGCTCACCGTCTTCAGGACGATCCAGTCTGTGGAGCAGCACTCGAGAGTTCCACTGAAATCAGCGCTCAACTGGTTCTCGTCAATATAGCGCAGCAGATCAGTGACTGAACTCAGCATGATCACCTGACACACACACACACACATAGAAAGAAAGAAAGAGAGGCAAATGAGGTTCATCTCTAAATATAATTTTTGTTTGTGTGTGCAGACCTCGCCCTCAACTAAATGACATGTAGGGTGACTGAGGAACTGCAAAACGTGAGGAGAACTCTGAGAACGCTGAGGAGATGTGGAGCAGTACGGAGGAGATGAGGAGGTGATGAGAGAACTTTATGAGACAGGAATTTATAAGAAGTTAAACTGGAAAGAGGGAGGAATATCAGGTCTCTCTCCCCAGCTTGGGTGTGTGAATGTGTGTGTGAGCGTGTGTGTGTGTGAGTGTGTGTAAATGTGAGTGTGTGTAAGTGTGAGTGTGTGTGAATGTGTGTTTGAGTGTGTGTGAATGTGTGTTTGAGCGTGTGTGTGTGTATGAGTGTGAGTGTGTGAATGTGTATGTAAGTGTGTGAGTGTGTGTGAGCGTGTGAGAGCGTGTGAGAGTGTGAGTGTGTGTGTGTGTGTTCCTCACAGGCATTTTGATAGTGAAGTCGTCCTGACAGAAGCGGAAGCCCAGGTCTGTGCCGGTGCCTTGAGACTGAGTTTTGGGCGTCAGAACCAGAACCAGGTGCAGATTTCCAGGAATTGAGGCCTGAAAAATACAGATACGTCTACCATAATATCTATCTGTTTATCTGTTTATTTCTGATTAAATGACTGATTTGATTTTAACATTAGCAGTAATAGAGGTGTACAGTCTGATAGCGCTCCCTGGTGGAACCCCCAGACATTTCACTATAAATTCTGACTTCTGACTTCTATCACACTTGATTCATCAGCGAGATGTGTGTGTATATCAAGCATCCTAATATACAGTGGAGGAAATAAGTATTGAACACATCAACTTTTTTCAGGAAATATATTTCCAATGAGGTTATTCACATAAAATTTTCACCAACCATCAGTATTAACTCAAGAAATCCACACATATAAAGAAATCAACATTAAAGTCCATAAATAAAGTTATGTGTAATACAGTGGAATGACACATAACCCATTCAGGTGTAAATTTACAGACTTACTGTAGAATCACTAATCTGAGAGACTGAGAGACACTAAATCAATAAAAGCCAGTGAGGATTAGGATTTTACACATCTCTAACACACTGTTCTCACTGAATTAAACTCAGTTACAGAGAACTGACTTCAGTGTAAGAGTATTACATTATTTATATTGTGTGTTAAATTTCACTACTACACATTTAACCTTCAATTTATTTTACTTTAATATTTTCATCATATGGTGTAAATTATATTAGACAATGCTTTGTGATGTATTTCACTGTGGAGAAATAAAAATGTCAGATTAAAATGTACATCAATAAACATAAGGATGAATATATACCGTGTTTGGACATAATTTTTTAATCATTAATATTCACATTAATTACAGATTACAGATTGATGGTGTTGTTGATATCAAAACAAATTTCCTCAAAGAAATATTTTTCTTTCCAAAAAACCCTTTTAATAGAAATGGAAGATAATGTATAAATAAATCCATTATTATTATTATTATTATTATTATTATTAATGTGTATAACGCTGAGTGTATTTGGAACACAGCCAGCTGCTGCTATGCTAACCGCCTCAGTTAGCTCGGATGCTATGCAGAGGGGAAAAAAAATCTGACATTAAAAATAAAACCTTTAAAAAAAAAAAGGTAGTAATCTTACCGCAGCCCTCCGGATCCGGGGCAGACCCCTAAACGGACCGGACTCCGCCATTTTAAATGAATTTACCCTTTAAGAGGACATTAAATGCCGCCTTTTTCTTTTCCTCACAACTTGCCTCCTTCCATCAGTTTCTCTGCGGGACTCTGTGAGGCGGCGGCTGCGTCCCAATCCGCCTACTAACATACTAAATAGTTCGCCTCGTTAGATGTCCTACGATGTGAACGTGCTGCTTGTGACGGTGCTGGTGACACTTCTGACATTTCTGTGTCGCAGCCGTGCAGCAAAATGCCATTAAACTGTCACGTGCTCCTCAATTCAGCCTGCTGGAGTGGCACTGTGTAGGACTGGAGTGCGCGGTTTGGGACGCGGCCCGGGAGAGCAGCCGCAGAGAGGCACTGCAGTACCTGTCTGACCACACGCACACACACACACACACACACACACACACAGTATAATGTATTAACGTTATTGGAGCTCATAATCCATCCATCCATTTTCTATATCGCTTATCCTACAGGGGAACCTGAAGCCGATCCAAGGGAGAATCAGGGCACAAGGCAGGGTACACCTTGGACAGGGTACCAATCCATCGCAGGGCACAATCACATACACACTCACACACCCATTCATACACTATGGACACTTTGGCCTACAATGCATGTGTTTGGACTGGGGGAGGAAACCGGAGTACCCGGAGGAAACCCCGCAGCACGGGGAGAACATACAAACTCCACACACATAGGGAAGCCATGGGAATCGAACCCCCAACCCTGGAGGTGTGAGGGGAACACACTAACCATTAACCCACTGTGCGCCCGTGCTCATAATCAATCATTTTTAATCAGATTGTTTAATTTCGGGGCTGAATTATGAGAGATTTATCAGGCGCGTGGTGTGAACGTGAAGTTCTGAGTTAGCCACAGCGCTAATGTCTTCTGAATCTGAGCAGTGATTTTAGAGATAACATTTTTAAATCAGTGACGCTGTAAAAAGAAAGAGAATGTCATTAACATCAACCTGCTTAAATCTAGAACAATTAGATTTCCCTTACTGTTTAAACTAAGTCATTATTTTTCTCTGAGTGAGATGAAGAAGAAAATTTTTAGTTAAAAACAATCAAGAAACTCCAACTTTTATTGTTTGCTTTTTTATAGGGGAAAATACCTTTCCCTAATTACTCTGTACCTTATTCATTCCTTTACATTTACTGTGTTCAGAGTTTTTAATACCTCCTCATAATCAGAAACCTTTTTAATCACAGGGATTTAACTCTTTTAATTCAGCTTTAAATCTGTAAAGGTCAAAGGTCATCAGTCTGTGAGAAGAACAGGTTAGTCAGATTATAGTTTTAAAAACACATTCTTGGAAAATAAGGATTAAGTGAGTAAAATATCAGATTAGAGTTTAATAGGTGATGAAATAAGGGTGTGTGTGTGTGTGTGTGTGTATGTGCAGTCACTCAAGTATTATTAGTGCTATTTCAGAACTTCAGCACTTTTAGCAAAGGGGATTAACCAAAGCAGCCAAAGGTCATTACGCATTACACACACACACACACACACACACACACAGAGAGAAGAGCACTTAGTAAAGTCAGCCCTATGTTTATTTGTTTATTTATTACTTTCTGATTGGTCGTCAGGTGTTGATTAGTTCTCTATAACAGCGGCTCTGACAGTAGTGCAGCAGCACATCATCGGTTTATATTAATGGGCTCGCTCTGATACGTTATTGTTTCTATAGTAACAGCTGGTTCACAGGGACATGTACATTAATCACTGATCTGGTGAAGTCTTCTGTAAACGTAATGTTTATGGAAGGAGTCTCCAGTGTCAGAGGTAAAGGTTTCCCACATCTTCAGGACTGAGGAGTTTACGCTTCTTTGCAGTTTCTCAGTAACACGACAAGCTGCGTTTTGTTTTTGTCTTATTAACGTAAAGATTTTATTTTATTCTTGTTTATTCTGGTGTCACAATTTTGCTTATTTTCTTCAGGAAATAAATGATTGATAAGAGCAAAGTGCCAATAGAGCAGAATGATCTGAAGAGTAAATATGTCCAGAAATAAACCTAATAATCTTTTATTTGTCTTTCTAGTGTCTGATGGAAATCACTTTGATTCTCTTCAGTGTTCAGTGATGAGGTTCATGTAAGTCTACCGTGTGTGTGTGTGTGTGTGCGTATATATATATGTATATACTAAGCTGAAGCTTAAGTGCATTAAGTTTAGGAGTTTCCCCATCTGTCAGTCCCCCCCACACACACACACACAAATCCCACACTGACGCCACACAGCGTTCTGAAACCGTCTCAGCCTCCAGACGGGAGAAAAACACATCCCATAATGCAGAGAGCTCAATCAGATATGACCTTTGACCCTGAGCCTAAATGATCTGACCCCAGATTGATGTTTGGCTGTGTGTTTAATAGCAGTGAGTTTACTACAGTGTTTTAGGGACGGAGTGTCTGATGGTGGAGTTAGAAATCTAAGTAGTGATGAATTCTAGGATGCCCCTCGCCCACTCCATGCCCCCCCCGCCCACCCCATGCCTTCCTACAACAGTCCATCACCTGAACACATGTCTTATCTCAATCCCAGGTTTTATTTTTACCTCATCGTGGCTGTAAATAGTGCATTAGTGATTAGTTGAAGGGATTAGTGGAAGGTGAGGGATGAGGGATCAGGATGCAGGTATAAATCACACACACTCACACCACAGCCACAACACTGAGACGAGGAGAAATCGACTGCAAGCACACATAAGGACACGAGGTAAGACAGGAAGAAGGATATCTGCAGGGACTTTATATCTCGTTAAATTTCATCACAGTTTACACGACTCTGAGGACTAGGAAGGAGATGTAGGCAGAGTTAGGGGTGTGGTTTATGTGTGTATATTTTTTATGACTGCCATGAAATTGGACAAAATCACACAACATTATCTTCACTCCAAAAATACCTGTGAGTTTCTCATGAGAGGGGGAGAGAGAGGGAGAGAGGGAGAGAGGGTGAGAGAGAGGGAGAGAGAGGGAGCGCGAGGGAGAGAGAGGGAGAGCGAGGGAGAGAGAGAGAGCGAGGGAGAGCAAGGGAGAGAGAGGTAGAGGGAGGGAGACAGAGAGGGAGAGCGAGGGAGAGAGAGAGAGAGGGAGGGAGAGCGAGGGAGAGAAAGGGAGAGAGGGAGATAGAGAGGGAGATAGTTGAAGAGAGAGGAAGAGCAAGGGAGAGCGAGGGAGAGAAAGGGAGAGAGAGAGAGAGAGGGAGAGAGTTGAAGAGAGAGAGGGAGAGAGAGAGGGAGAGAGTTGAAGAGAGAGGGAAAGAGAGAGGGAGAGCGAGGGAGAGCGTGAGAGAACAAGGGAGGGAGAGCGAGGGAGAGAAAGGGAGAGAGAGAGGGAGAGAGAGGGAGTGCGAGGGAGAGCGTGGGAGAACGAGGGAGAGAGGGAGAGAGAGGGAGAGCGAGGGAGAGCGAGGGAGAGAAAGGGAGATAGAGGGAGAGAGAGAGGGAGAGAGTTGAAGAGAGAGGGAAAGAGAGGGAGAGCGAGGGAGAGAGGGAGAGCGAGGGAGAGAGAGGGAGAGAGAGAGCTTCGGAGAGAGAGTGAGAGCAAGGGAGACAGAGGGAGAGTGAGGGAGACAGAGAGGGAGAGTGAGGGAGAGAGAGAGAGGGAGGGAGAGCGAGAGAGAGCGAGGGAGAGCAAGGGAGAGAGAGGCAGAGTGAGGGAGAGAGAGGGGGAGCGAGTTGAAGAGAGAGGGAAAGAGAGATGGAGAGAGTTGAAGAGAGACGGAGAGAGAGGGAGAGCAAGGGAGAGAGCGAGAGAGAGGGAGAGTGAGAGGGAGAGAGTTGAAGAGAGTGGGAGAGAGAGCGAGAGAGAACGAGAGAGAGGGAGAGTGAGGGAGAGAGAGAGTGAGAGAGAAAGAGAGAGAGAGAGGGAGAGAGAGAGAGCATTGTAAGTGATGCTCACTTTATCACGCAGTGATGCTCAATGAGGCACTTTGTGATTGGCCTGTAGATCTGCAGTATGAACACTAAATTAAAAAAATATTTAGATGATGAATAGCCACAGTGTGAGGTGTATTTGCTTTTACAATCCCAGATTAATTTGACTGATTTCCTGACCCGTTTTTATTTCCACATATTATCACACACACATTTACCTTGAAGTGTAAATATGACTCGACAGAAGCCAGTAAATATACTCATCCTGTGACATGAGAACAGTTGGACTTTAAATGTAAAAATTACGAGTGAAAAGCAGAAAAACACCAAAAAAGTTGTCATTAAAGTTCCTTTTTCTCAGTTTAACACGAATATAATGAATAAATGTAATCTGGCTTAGTTTAGAATGTAATGTCGTTTGGTGGAACTGCGGGATTTCAGTGTTTATTAATGTTTATAACGGTTATTTAGTGTGGAGTTATTAGTGAGAGAGAGAGAGAGACTGAACTGCTCTGTGTTTTACAGAAAACAAACCATTTACTGATAACCGTAGTGTTAGTTTTCTAATTACATCTCAGATAAAAACTCTAATTTCTCACTTCACTGAGTCGCGTCTGACATTTTGACTTTGACGTTTAAAATATAGCTTCAGTGTTTTAAATAAACTCTCCGACACGAGACAGAATTATTCATGATTTAAACAGTTAACAGCGGATTAATGAAGAATGAATATAAAAAGTGTAAGGCTTGTTTAGGAATAAACACAGTGTGCGTGTAAATTATATAAATAAAGTAAAGGTTAAATACAGAAATCCAACTCGCTGAATTTAAGAGGATTTTAATTCTTTAATCTGTAATCTAATTCTGTAAAGCTGTAATCTCATTATATCAGATTCACGCACACACACACACACACACACACTCATCTTCTCTACAGCAGTCTGCTCTGTGTCTCTGGTGTTAATGTGTAGATTTATGTACAGAATTGTAAATAACACTGAAAATATTTTACAGATAATTATTCTGTGAATCAGGAAACATGGTGGACAAGTGAGTACACGTTTACTGAAACAATACTCCAATATACTCTCTAATAAACAATACTCCAATATACTCTCTAATAAACAATACTCTGCATTCTGCATTTATAACTTATACAGTAAATAGACGCCTTAATATGAATAGTTTGTATGTAAATGTATTTAATTAATCATTTATTTAATCCATAAGAACAATATGTACCTAGCGGGATGAGCCTTTTTTGGTTTCCTTATCTATCTATCTATTTATCTATTTATGTAATTATTTGCTTGTTTGTTTGTTTGCTTGTTTCAGAGTTTACAAGAAGACCAGTGGTAACGGTCAGGTGAGTCATTCCTCTCTCTCTCTCTGATCCACATCATGAGATGTGACTTTATTCAAAACATAAATATTTCACTCTAATCATCATTTTAATTGAATTTGTTTTGAGCGAAAACACAAACTTTCTGCAAAATTACATAATTTACTGAGATTCATGTAATTACCATAAAATCAAAAACATAAAGATAATTATTTGTTGTGTGTGTGTGTGTGTGTTTGTGTGTGTTCAGCTCACTCTGTACCTGGGAAAGAGGGACTATATTGATGAGGTGGACAGCGTGGAGCCTGTTGGTGAGAAACAAATAAACCTGAAACTAAGTAAAGAGTTAAATAATGTTAAGTGTAACAGGTTTTACTGAGACTGTGCATGTGTGTGTGTGTGTGTGTGTGTGTGTGTGTGTTTCTCACAGAGGGTGTGGTGAAGATTGACCCCAAAGACCTGGGGGACCGGAAAGGTAATAAATACTTTGTATTATACTTTATTAACACAAAATAAGACATGTTATAAATATGTGTACGCGTACAAAAACAGTGAGTTTTATTTCATTCATTTATTTATTTACTTTGTGTGCGTGTACAGTGTGGGTTCAGCTGTGCTGTGCGTTTCGATATGGTAATGAGGACCTGGACGTGATCGGGCTGATTTTCAGGAAGGACATCTGGATTAATCACGTTCAGATTTATCCTGACGTTGGATACAAACCACAACTCACTGACATGCACAACATACTGCTGAAGAAAGCTGGAGAACAAGCATACGCCTTCACCTTCAGTGTATGACACACACACACACACACACACACACACACACACACACACTAAACAAGTCCTACCGTATCGACTACAGCGCCTTTAAAAGACGATAAGAGTTAAGACGGCATATTGTAGTGACGTCTTGCCGACTCTAATGGTTTCCATCCATCAGGTTCCTATAAATCTCCATTAAAGATTCTCTAGTTCCTGTTAAACACCACCAGAACCCAACAGGGATGGAATATTGTCTCGTGTTTACCTTCAAAATATAATTAGATCATCAGGGACCATCAGTAACCATTCATTCCACATTAAACTCCATTAGGGCCAGTAGAAATCTGGAAGGATGTATGATGATGATGATGATGATGATGATTCCAGCCAGGATGATAGTGCTTATTAAAGCAGAGTGAAGCATTCTCAGTCCTACACTCACTCAGTCCACACATTTGCAGGCACACATTTTCCCACTGGATTGTTGTTTTATCTTTCTAATGGAATTTTACTTCCTGTTTGTTTTTGTTTTTTTCCATTTCAGATCCCAACCAATCTTCCATGTTCCATTACACTGCAGCCCGGACCTGACGATCAGGGGAAGAAGGTGCTACACTCTCTCGCTAATTCATCCTGAATAAAAATGTCATATCTAAACAGATGCAGAGGTGAAGAACATGTCTCATGGGTTCCTCTTTTCCAGCCCTGCGGCGTGGACTTCGAGGTGAAAGCGTATCTAGCTAAACAGGCTGACGATCCGTCCGAGAAAATTGATAAAAAGTGAGTATGATGTCATAATATATGCTAATATCACTATATCCAATTTATTCATACTGTACAATATATTCAGTGTTTATGCTAATGCTCACTGTACCTATAATACACAACATGCTAACACTAATGGAATATGCGGTATGCTAATAGTTTATGCTAAATTATTGTAATTATTTGGTTACACGGTGTTACATGCTAATATGCTGATGTTCAGTTTACATTGTGTGTGAATACTGGTAGAATATTGTGTATGCTAATATCTCTGCTATACTTATTTTACTTGGTGCTATGCTAAGTTGTGTGCTAATATGAATATGCTAATACACATATACTATGCTAGTTTTTACTCAGACTGTGCTGTGTCATTGTTTATGTAGGAATATTTAATTTATGATTTCATTTTCCAGCGTATATATAATAAGATGATTTGCCAGTATTTAAAATAAAATCTGTGATGTGTGTGCACGCACGTGCATGTGTGTGTGTGTGTGTGTGTGTGTGTGTGTGTGTCTTTCAGGGACACATGCCGTCTGCTTATCCGTAAGTCTCAGTATGCTCCGTTGAACACAGGAACCGGACAGAGAGCAGAACTCTGTAAGAGCTTCATGCTGTCAGACAAATCGCTGCTGCTGGAGGCGTCTCTGGAGAAAGACGTACGCTTTCAGAGTCACAGTGTCGTAGTGTTGTAGTGTTGTAGTGTTGTGGTATCGTGTCGTAGTGTGTGAGATACAGTGAGAATTAACACATCATGTTTTATTGGTGTTGCTCACAGATTTATTACCACGGAGAAACCATTCCTGTTAATGTGAAGGTAAAGAACGACACCAACAAAGTGGTGAATAAAATCAAAATTACTGGTGAGTTTAATTCTGTCCACACACACACACACACACACACACACACACCTCAGTAAAGTAAAATAGAAGCAACATGGAAAGAACAACACAGAAATGACATGATACAGATGCTTTAATTTTTTTTATGAATCATTTAATGATATTTTTTAAAATAATAATAACTGGTGTTTTGCAGTTGAACAGACAACAGATGTGGTTCTTTACTCTGCTGATAAATACACCAAATCTGTACTGAATGAAGAGTTTTCGTGAGTATCTACGACTTCCACACATCAGTTCCACACACTGTGCTTTACTGTCTATTACAACCCACACCTTATACTAACCCCAACCCTCATACTAACCCCAGGTCTCAAACTAACCCCAACCCTCATACTAACCCCAACCCTCATACCAACCCCACCTCTCATACTAACCTCACCTCTCATACTAACCCCAACCCTCAAACTAATCCCACCTCTCATACTAACCCCACCTCTCATACTAACCCCAACCCTCATACCAACCCCAACCCTCATGCTAACCCAACCCTCATACTAATCCCACCTCTCATACTAACCTCAACCCTCATACTAACCCCAACCCTCATACTAATCCCACCTCTCATACTAACCTCAACCCTCATACTAACCCCACCTCTCATACTAACCCCAACCCTCATACTAACCCCAACCCTCATACTAATCCCACCTCTCATACTAACCCCAACTCTCATACTAACCCCAACCCTCATACTAACCCCAACTCTCATACTAACCCCAACCCTCATACCAACCCCAACCCTCATGCTAACCCAACCCTCATACTAACCCCACCTCTCATACTAACCCCAACCCTCATACTAACCCCAACCCTCATACTAATCCCACCTCTCATACTAACCCCAACTCTCATACTGACCCCAACCCTCATACTAACCCCAACTCTCATACTAACCCCAACCCTCATACTAACCCCACCTCTCATACTAACCCCAACCCTTATATTAACCCACCTCTCAAATGAACCCAGACCCTTATACTAACCCCAACTCTCAAACTAACCCCAACCCTCATACTAACCTACCTCTCATACTAACCCAGACCCTTATACTAACCCCAACTCTCAAACTAACCCCAACCCTCATACTAACCCACCTCTCATACTAACCCCAACCCTCATACTAATCCCACCTTTGAAACTAACCCCACCTCTCATACTAAAACCACCTCTCATACGAACCCCACCTCTCAAACTAACCCAACGTTTCATACTAACCCCAACCCTCATACTAAACCTATCTCTCAAACTAACCCCACCTCTCAAACTAAATATGGCATTTTACTAACCCCATCCGTAATTAGAACTCCGCCCCTTGTACTAAACACGGCCCTCAGCAGATGTGTTTCCTCTTTTTGTGGTTGTGCTTGCGTGTTGCGAGTGTAACTTGTCTAATGCACACTACAGAGTGTTTAGGGGAAGTGAACGAGGGCTGTTTGTTTGCTCCTCACAGGGAGACGGTGGATGTGAACTCAACATTTGAGAAAGTTTTACGCATCACACCGCTTCTGACTCAGAACAGAGAGAAACGAGGACTCGCTGTGGACGGAAAACTAAAATATGAGGACACTAACCTGGCGTCCACCACCATGTCAGTCTAACCCCCCCCCCCCCGACAAAAAACACACACACACGCACGCACACACCAACTGCCCTACACACACCTAAACTGCTGTTTGTTATTATTATTATGATTATGGTGATTAATGTTGTTTGTGTGTGTGTGTATGTGTGTGCAGTTTGAGGCCAGGGATGGAGAGAGAGGTTTTGGGAATCATGGTTTTTTATAAAGTCACGGTTCATCTGATGGTGTCTGGAGGAGGGTGAGACACTCGCTCTGAATAATCAATTAATAATAATCTCATAAATTCCCCATAAATAATGTTTATCGTGTGTGTGTGTGTGTGTGTGTGTGTGTGTGTGTGTGTGTGTATTTGTTTCAGCCTGTTGGGAGGTCTGACTGGCAGGTAAACTTTATCATCTTAATATTAAACAACAAAATTCTCAAATAATTAAAAAAATCCATCCTGAACTGCCTGTTTTAATTATGTTTCTATTATCATCTCTCTCTCTCTCTCTCTCTCTCTCTCTCTCTCTTTGTCCTTCTCTCTATCTATTTCTGTCCTTTTCTCTCTCAGTGATGTGTCAGTGGAGTTGCCTCTGACTCTGATGCACCCCAAACCAACAGGTACACAACTCTGTTTTTATTTCATTTGTATTTTATTCAGCTGTGTGGAGAGAAACAGAGAGAAACAGAGAGAATAACAGAGAGAATAACAGGGAGAGAAACAGAGAGAGAAACGGCGAGAGAAACAGAGGGAAACAGAGAGAATAACAGAGAGAGAAACAAAGAGAGAAATGGAGAGAGGAACGGAGAGAATAACGGAGAGCATAACAGAGAGAAACAGAGAAAGTCGGCAATATCTCAGCTCGTATCCAGCAGGTTGTGAGATCAAATCCCTGAACTCTTTCTCTGTGTCTCTGCAGCATGAGTGCTCAGGACTGATGACAGATCTCTCGTGTAGTTTCCTCAAACAGCAACATGGAGAAAACGTGAAGCTCTGTCACCTGGGCAGTACCAAAGTAACGAAGCACTGAATTACCACATGACCGGAGTATGAAGACATGAAGCAGTGTCTCAGTTCTGTAGCTTAGTGTTTAACAGAAACGTGGAGGTTTTAGTACCAGGTTCCTTCAGTCACTCATAATCATCATCTATAACACACCATCAGTACTCACTCAGTACAAACACACACACACACACACACACACACACACACACAGTCTGAAGAGTGCAACATTCTCCTGTAACTCATCTAAATGTGCTTTTTGAAAGTGAAATGTGACTGTAATTGTAGTAAAAATCTTTGTGTGAGTTAATAAATAAAAACGATGACTGAAACACCACAGTATCAAATAAAAACATATAAAACCCCAAACACACGTGTTCTCGCTTGTTATACTGGTTTGTATCCTCCGTGAGTGCAGGAAGAACCTCAATACTACTGAGTGAAGATCATGTCTCCATTTCACTCACCGTCCTGAAGAATCTAATCTGAGAGTTAATCAGTTAACCCTGAAGCACTTTAGTATTGGAGCGAGTTCTGATCCGCGGCACAGTGGCATGTGTGATTGGACAACGAGCGTGTGTTTAAAGTGGTGGCGTTTAAAGGCGAATGTTTCTGTTTAAAGGTGGTCTCGACACTATTGAAAAACCCAGTTTCGGATTCTATTTAAGAAACATCTGGCAACCTCGGCGGTGTGAACTGCACATACTGTAGGTGATCTTTATCATCTAAAGGGGAGCTCAGAAAATCCACTGGGTTAAATCTCCGACTCTGAATGTGACACCGTGTGTCTAATCTGTTACCTGAGAAAGTGTGTATACTGGACCTTTACAGCTGTATCTCCAAAAGCTCATTAAAGCGGTACCAGTGGTTCTGAAGGTCCAGTTTCCAGGTTAAAGATAATAAAGGTAGAAAAGATGTGCACTTGAGGTAGGAACTAGTTGATTAAAGTTAGCCCAGAGCAGTGAGCTCTACATGGACATGCTGTTGGTTTTGTTGCCTGCTCTGTTCCACGCCTCCGTCTGTCCCCTTGCTAGTTATTCCTTAATGTAAGAAACCTGATTCCTGTCTCGTTCTCGTTAACCACATGTGTTTAATCCGTTCACTTTCACATCTTCATTACCAGCTTTTGATGTCATTTCTGATTTCAGTTCCAGGTCTTTCTGGTTTCCTTTACCTTCTCTCTGGAGTTTTCCCATGTAGATCTGTTTTCTCGTGTTTTGGATCGTGGACTGTTTACCTGGTTTGTGGCAATGAATCTTCAATATTATAAAATTGTGAAGCTGTAATGATAAACCATCTGGATTTATATATAACGCTTAACGCTTTTTTAACCTTAGCAGTTATACAAAGCACTTTACACTGGTTCTCATTCACCCATTCACACACACTCACACACCAATGTTAGTAGAGCTACTAAGGTGCTAGCTTGCCATCGGGAGCCAGTTGGGTTCAGTGTATTGCCCAAGGACATTTCGGCATGTGGAGTCAAGTGGGCCGGGAAGCGACCCACTTGGACAAACCCGCACTACACCCTGAGCCCCAGCTGCCCCATGATGTAATGATGTTTTTGTTAAACACTGATGGATGAACAGTGTCATACAGGCCTCCTTATTTACTTCTGGGTTTTTCCACAGTTTATGTATCCAATGCTGCTTTAGCTCCGCCCCCAACCACACCTTCTGATTATACCACACCTACCTGTTCCTTCTAATGAGCTCTATTGTGTATTTTGTGAACCTGCACATCTTGGTTAAAGGTTCTCATTCTTCAGGTTCCTCTCCATGTTCTTTGAGGTCTGGTGTATTTCAGTATTTCCTGATGTTGGACCCAGATTCTTGTGTAGTTTATGATCTCCGTCTGTGTTTACGGGTGAGCCGTGATGGCGTGAGTGAATGCGTGAGTGAGTGTGTGAGTGAGTGAGCGAGCGAGTGAGCGTGCGTGTGTGTGCGTGCGTGAGTGAGTGCGTGAACTCTTGTTGTCCCCCGTGTGTTTCAGCAGAAGTTTAATTGGGGATGAGTGAGCGGATCAGGTCACTTTAAGCTGACTGCAGCACACGGGCCTCGTTTCATTTACAGCAGACTCACCTCAGTATCTCTGAGAGGTTTGAAGAGAAAACACACACACACGGAGTCATGAATAAACTGTCAGCGAAGGTCTCTCCATGCTCCACACTTCCACCTGCCACACCGCACACAGCCTCCACCTCAGGTACGACACGCCTGTGTTTTAATTCACTCTTAGAAAAAAAAGAGAAATGAGACTGAACTGGGTTTAACTACTCTTGTGAGTGATGTGGCTCACTCAGGGCAGTGTTCTGGGCAAACTCTCCTGATTTAAAATGAAAGTGTTTATTTCTGTGTGTGTGTATGTGTGTGTGTGTGTGTGTGTGTGCGTACAGAGGCTGACGTGAGGAGTGAGGAGAGTGTGTCAGTGCAGGAGTCGGGGCCGAGCGAGCATCCGTGTCGGTGTCCGGTCTGGGCGATGATGCGGTTAGCGGCAGGCGTGGTGCTGGGGGTCGGCATGGCGACAACATGGGTGGGGGCGGCTCACAGCGCTAAACAAACTCTCACACACTTCAACGCTCCTTTCTTCATCTTTTGGTTCTGCAGCATTTGGAACCTGCTGATGTTCCCTCTGTATTACATCGGATATTTACTGACCGAGAAACACAGAGAGACACCGACAGCTCAGTTCAGGTCAGTTTCACAGCAGAGTACTTAAAAAGGGGTGAGTTATCAGTGGGATGAGCTATCAGTGGGATGAGTTATCAGTGGGATGAGTTATCAATGGCATGAGTTATCAGTGGGATGAGTTATCAATGGGATGAGTTATCAGTGGGGATGAGTTATCAATGGGGATGAGTTAACAGTGGGATGAGTTATCAATGGGATGAGCCATCAGTGGGTTGAGTTATCATTAGGATGAGTTATCAGTGGGATGAGTTATCAGTGGGGATGAGTTATCAATGGGGATGAGTTAACAGTGGGATGAGTTATCAATGGGATGAGCCATCAGTGGGTTGAGTTATCATTGGGATGAGTTATCAGTGGGATGAGTTATCAGTGGGATGATTATGAAGTGAGTGTAATTACACTATAATACTGCGTTAATGTTCATGTTATAGTGCCTGTGTGCGTGTGTGTGGGTATGTATCAGTGTAAATGGCGCACTTATGGCGCACTTATGGCACACTTAGTGTGCATGTGTGTGTGTGTGTGTGTGCATGTGTGTGTGTGTGCGCGTGTGTGTGTGTATCAGTATGTGCATGTGTGTGTGTGTGTGTATCAGTGTGTGCATGTGTGTGTGTGTCAGTGTGTGCATGTGTGTGTGTATAAGTGTGTGCATGTGTACGTGTGTGTGTGTGTATCAGTGTGTGGGTGTGTGTGTGTGTGGATCAGTGTGTACATGTGTGTGTGTATCAGTGTGTGTGTGTGTGTGTGTATCAGTGTGTGGATGTGTGTGTGTGTGTGTGTGTGTGTGCATGTGAGTGTGTGTGTGTGTGTGTGTGTGTATCAGTGTGTGCATGTGTGTGTGTGAATAAGTGTGTGCATGTGTACGTGTGTGTGTGTGTGTATCAGTGTGTGTGTGTGCGTGTGTGTGCGTGTGGGTGTGTTATATTCGATAAGTGTATGTTGATTAATTGAATTAATTGAATAATGTTTGAATTGAATAATTCAAACATTAATAAACTCATGTTGAATATTTGTGATGAATATTACAGCTGGAGTTTATAAAGCTGCATTTAAATTAAAGTGAAAAACAAAGCGGCTCATTTCATTTGATTGTAATTTAATTTAAATGTCTCTAAAGCTGATTAGTGTTAATCTGATTAAAAAGCTAATTCTTTCAGATTAATGTAGAGCTAAATAAACACCCACGCCTCGCCAAGTAAACGCCTCATCACGTAAACGCCTCGCCAAGTAAACACCTCGTCACGTAAATGCCTCGCCAAGTAAACGCCTCGCCACGTAAACGCCTCGTCACTTAAACGCCTCGTAACGTAAACACCTCATAACGTAAACGCCTCATCATGTAAACGCCTTGTCATGTAAACGCCTCGTCATGTAAACGCTTTGTCACGTAAAAGCCTCATCACATAAACGCCTCGCCACATAAACGCCTCGTCACGTAAACGCTTTGTCACATAAACGCCTCGTCACGTAAATGCTTTGTCACGTAAAAGCCTCATCACATAAACGCCTCACCACATAAACGCCTCGTCACGTAAACGCCTCGTCACGTAAACGCTTTGTCACGTAAAAGCCTCATCACATAAACGCCTCGCCACATAAACACCTCATCATGTAAACGCCTCGTCAAGTAAACGCTTTGTCACATAAACGCCTCGTCACGTAAACACCTCGCCACATAAACGCCTCGTCACGTAAACGCCTCGCCACATAAACGCCTTGTCACATAAACGCCTCACCACATAAACGCCTCGTCACGTAAACGCCTCATCACGTAAACGCCTTGTCACATAAACGCTTTGTCACATAAAAGCCTCATCACGTAAACACTTCGCCACGTAAACGCCTCGCCAAGTAAACACCTCATCGGGTAAACGCGTCACCACGTAAACGCCTCGTCACTTAAACACCTCGTCACGTAAACGCCTCACCACGTAAACGCCTCGTCACTTAAACACCTCGTCACGTAAACGCCTCATCACATAAACGCCTTGCCACATAAACGCCTCGTCACGTAAACGCCTCATTGCGTAAACACCTCACCACGTAAACGCTTCGTCATGTAAACGCCTTGCCACGTAAACGCCTCATCACATAAATGCCTCGCCACGTAAACACTTCGTCACGCAAATGCCTCCAGAACATTCAAAACTGAACACTTTGAAGAATTGAGCTGCTTTGTGACGATGTCCATTGTTAAAAGCGCTATACAAATCGAACTGAATTGAAATGAACACATTCTTAAACACGTCATCAGCAGCTTCACATCAAAATAAAGTCTAAATTAATAATAACATGGATAACAGCATGCTAACAACAACAACAACATGCTAATGTAAATGTGTGTGTGTGTGTGTATATGTGTGTGTAGGAAGTGTTTGCAGTTCCTGGGTGATGGGGATGTGACAGTGAGGGTGTTGTTGAGGTTCTCTGCTCCGTTCTCCATGTTCTGGAGTGTGTCGGGGTTCCTGTACCTGCGCGCTCTCAGCAGGACGTCAGTGACAGACTGCAGCGCTGTGATGTGCTGTAACTCCGCCTTCACCTTCCTGCTCACCTGGATCTGCCTTAAGGAGCGCTTCCTGGGAGTCAGGGTCTCAGAACACACACACACACACAAGCAAGCACACATACATGCACACACGCACACAAACACACACCTGCACACACGCACGCACACACACACGCACACACACGCACACAAACTTCAGATTCAGTACAGCAAAATTCACCTTCTCTCTCTCTCTCTCTCTCTCTCTCTCTCTCTCTCTATATATATATATATATATATATATATCATATATCTGTCTGTCTCTCTGTCTCTCTCTCTCACTCTCTCAGGTGGTAGCGGTGATTCTCTCTATAACAGGAATTGTGATGTTAGCGTACTCTGATGGCTTCTACAGCGACTCTATCACCGGCGTGGCTCTGGGGGTCGGATCAGCCTCATGCTCTGCACTGTTTAACGTGTGTGTGTTTGTGTGTTTGTGTGTGTGTGTGTGTGTGTGTGTGTTATATATATTACAGTTTTTCTCACCTACTAAGACACATTTCGTGAAATCTTCACCCATTTTCTCACAACTTTAAACACAAAACCAAATCTTCAAATCTGCATTCACGAAACCCCTGACTCAAACAATCGCCTCAGAACCATTTCCCCTGTGTACAGGATATCAGCAGTACTAAACATTCAGTAGCCACTGCATCACAAAATGGAGAACACAGCATCCAGGGCATGTAGCTCTATAAATAAATGTTTATTGTATATATCACAGTGCGGAATGTGTTTTAATGAGTGAGAATGTGTTTGGGGTTTTGTAAAAAGAGTGATTGATTCGACAAATGGGTTTAGGTCACTGAGTATTTGGTTCAGAGACTGGGGTTTAGTGTTTTAGCAATTGAGAAAGATATTACAGTTTATCTCTATGACGTGACACTGCTTGGTATTTGTGTTTGTTCATGGCTGTGTTTCATTGCTCAGGTGTTGTACAGGAAGCGTGTAGGGACACTTGATCCCGGTCCAGCAAGCGTTTTGTTGTGCTGTGTGGGTATTTGTGTGTTTGTGTTGCACTCGTGGGTGTGTGTGCTGCTGTACATCACGCACGTGGAGTTCTGGCCTCCATCTCAGCCTGTGCCCTGGAACACACTCTGCACCACGGCCTCACTGCTGCTCGGTACACACTCCTACACACCTAGTGCACTACACTGAGCACTGTTTCAGTAGTGATGTCACAGACATACTCTAACCCTGTCTCTGTGTGTGTGTGTGTGTGTGTGTGTGTGTGTGTTTTGTAGTGTTTAATGTGCTAGTGTACATGGGAGGAGTGTGCACTTATCCTGCGCTCATCTCACTCGGGGTCCTGCTCACCGTTCCAGCCAGCGCAGGTTCAGACTCACTGCAGTCACATGACCACCTTCAGTCATTATTACCTGTACAATCTCACACACTTCAGCAGTTACGTGTTAGTCTATAAGATAATACTAATATCATGTGTGTGATGTTTGTCCTACACTATGCTAAAGGCTAATACACATTAAACTCAGGGCTGTGTTCAGAGTCTGCAACTTAAATCCAAACGTCACATCAAACTGTCGGACAGGGACTTAACACTGCTCCTCACGCCAGCCGAGATCACGCAGGAAACATGCGCTTAAGTTCAAGATCAGAACCGAGCGTAACTGAGACACGCCCCTTTTTAGATAAACTCCGCCCATACGAGTTTAACCTTAACTCTCATTTCTCATGTCTGAAGTCTGAATTCTGATGTGTGTAATTTCAGTATTAAATCCTCTGCGTGTGTGTGTGTGTGTGTGTAAACAGCGGTAGATGTGTGGGTGTTGGAGGCTCCGCCCCTCAGTGACATGCGCTCGGGGGCGTTGGGTTTGATCTCGGCTGCGTTTGTGCTGCTGCTGTTCCCAGAGGATTGGGACGAGAAAACTGTGCAGTGGATCAGTTCAGTGTGGAGTCAAAAAACCCTCAACACTTAACACCTGATAATCACCTGGTCCTGTCCTCCTCCTCTACAGTACACTGATTAACACTTCCCCCTTAGTACATTCACATGGACAGCAGTAATAGAATTATTGATCTTATTCTGAATAAGACAATATTGTGATTAAGGTGTTTACATGAGTCGCTTTTAGAATATTCCTTTCATGTACCCGTTTTACATGTTATAGAACATAGAGCGATTAACGGCACACATCATTACTTCACCGCGCCATGCCGTCCGACGTTCCCTCCAGAATTTCACGTATCGACATACAGTTGGTCTTCGTTATGGTGCCGTATACAGTTTTGGGTGTTTTTATTTAAAATTTGTACGTAAGCTTCAAGTGTGGTTAATTATTTGTCAAGGTATACATGCAGATAGACGACTGCTTGAAGCCCAGGGCTGCATCCCAAACCGCATACTTACCTACTGTATAGTAGCCGAGATACATGTATTTCGCCTTCTATATAGCAGGTAAGTACACGGTTTCGGACGCAGCCGTGCTCTCTTGTTTGTCGTCAAACGGTGGAGCACTGCTGTGTGTGATCGTGTCCTGTCGCAAAATGCGGTGAAAACTCCCACACGACGTTAATAATGTGATTAAGGTGTTTACATGTCTGTAATACACGTCGATAATGCAACTAAAAAAGGAATACTCCACATGTCTTAATTTGATTTGTGTTTACTTCGCATATGACTTTAATCGGATTAAGGTAATAAAAAATTGCTGTTTACATGGTAGTTTCTTAATCAGAGTCTCGTCTTAATCGGGTTCATATCGGATTATTGTTGTCCATGTAAACGCACTGACCGATTAACACTTCCCCTTAACACTGCTTAACACTTCCCCTTAACACTGCTTAACACTTCCCCTTAACACTGATTAACACTTCCCCTTAACACTGATTAACACCAATTAACACTTCCCCCTTAACACAGATTAACACTGATTAACACTTCCCCCTAAACACTGATTAACACTTCCCCTTAACACTGATTAACACTTCCCCCTTAACACTGATTAACACTGTTTAACACGTCACCATTAACACTGATTTACACTTCCCCCTTAACACTTTATAGCTTCCTATTCATCATCACTAAACTGGGTCTAATATATAGTTACTGTTTTAAAATGTTATTTGTGTTACATCTGTATTTATAATGATTAATCCTGCATTAGTGTGAGAATAAATATTGTTCTATGGCCACTGAATCACAGAACTTTTTATCATTTTATTTTAACATTGATTTTATTTAATTTACAGTCTGACTGAATTACAGGCTAAATAAATCAAATGTGTTACAAATGATGTGTATTTGTTCATAATGAAATCTTTAAAGTTTACTGTGGAATCATCCAGTGTGTGTTTTTATATTGTGCACAGTACACAAATCCAGCTGTTTGACAGCTCACTCACACACACACACACACACACCTTTAAATGTATTAATAACAAAATGTATTAATAAATCGCTGCATAACAGAGATCAAAAATTGTGTATGTTAAATGATTTCTATGTAATTATTCAGGTATTTATAAATTATTTACTTGATTTTATACCATTTTAACACTTCCTCTTATCCCCTTGTTGAGTGCTTGAATCTGATTGATCAGTGTGTGTGTAAGTGAGAGAGAGAGAGAGAACGACTGTTTATAGCTGCTTTAACATCTAACTAGAAACTGTTAAAATGTGTGACGTGTTGTTCATTAATAAAATTAAACATTGTAATTCTTGGAAAATTGCTGTGTTATAAGTGGAATAACACACTGCAGACCGTGCTTTTATACAGAAATAATCCACTTCAGGGGTATCAGTATTCCACTTGCATGTCACACCGCGTCACCGCACCTGGAGTGCATTATTATTATTATTATTATTATTATTATTGTATAACAGCGCAGTGTATCGTATCTTATTCCTTACTTACAGCATGGGTTATGCGCTGCTCTACGGGTGTACATTATATTATATTGTATATTTTATTTTTATAAGCAGTATATTAAGATATTTATGTGCAGGAGTGATGAATGAGTGGTGTTTGGTGAGCAGGCCGCTGGGGGCGCTCTGTCCGCAGTCTTTGCATGAATCTCCCTGTAGTAGAAGAAGAAGAAGGCGGAAGTGGACGAGATTCAGTCGCGCTGTTGGTGTGTATGTTAAACAGCAGCATGGCGCTGAACGCAGGTACAATCTGAAATAAATTCTCACATTTTAAATCTTTAGCATGTTTATTCATCATTAATGCGCTTTTTAACTTTATCACAAGCTTCATGTGAGTTGAGAATCAGCGCGTGATCAGGCTAATAAATAGCTGCTTCCCCGCAGTTCAAGGCGAATTCTCATTAATAATAAAGAGATGTTTAATGTGTTAGAATGAAAGGTTTCTCCTTTGGAGTTAAACATTCACCTGATAATGATTTAATGCTGAATAATATCGCGTTAGTGCTGTAGAATTGGCTTAGTGTAATTAAAATAATAAAGCTAGTGCTACAGAATTAGAGTTTAGCCTGCTCTTACGTCACTGTTCTTTAGTTGAATGATCAGGTTTGTTATTATGAGTGATTATGAATCGTTTGTTTGTGTGTGTGTGTGTGTGTGTGTGTGTTTTCAGATGAGGAGGATTTTGAGTGGGAGCCCCCGAGCGAGGCGGAGATGAAGGTGATTCAGGCTCGAAGGGAGCGTCAGGATAAAATCAGTAAACTGATGGGAGATTATTTACTGAAGGGCTACAGGATGCTGAGTGACTGCTGCGACATCTGCGGGGTGTGTAACCACGTCACACACATCACTGTTCTCGGTTTACTGCTCGGTCTGTGGTGGTGAGGCTGTAGGTTCGTCTCCCTGTGTTTACTCTGCATGACAGGCTGAGGAACTTCACAATCTCAGAATAAAGACACTCCTCCTAGTATATGAGGAAACCGTGGTGGTTGGGCGCTTTATCAGGACCAGAGCAGAGGGCAGAACCAGGACCTACTGGAGAGATTATACACTATACAGCCAAAAGTATGTGCACCGCTTGACCACCACACCCATATGAGGTTATTCCACAAAGTCTGAAGCCTAGAAGTCTAGAACGTCTCTGTATGCTGTAGCGTTAAATACAATTTCCCTTCAGTGGCACTCAGAGGCCCAAAAAGTGCAAGCTCCATGAAGACATGGTGTGTTCAGGTTGGAAGAAGGTGGAAGAACTCGAGTGTCCTGCACAGAGCCCTGACCTCAACCCCACTGACTCATCACCTTCGAGATGAACTCGAAGTGGAGTCTCCTCACCCAACATTAGCGTCTGACCTCAACCTCACTAACGCTCTTGAAGCTGAACGAACACAAATCCCCACAGACACGCCCCAGAATCCAGTGGAAAGCTTTCTCAGACAAGAGAGTAGAGCAAATTATAACAGTAAACAATGGGGAAATAAATATTAAATGTTCAACGCGCACATATGGGTGTGATGGTCTTGGGTGCACATACTTTTGGCTGTATTGTGTATGTCACAGTCGAATTGAAGGACACACTCCAGGAACAGCACACACATGATAAATGAATGTTAAACACCCAGTAATGAAGGTGTGTGTGTGTGTGTGTGTGTGTGTGTGTGTGTGTTCCATAGACGATTCTGCTGCAGGATAAACAAAAGAAGAATTACTGTGTGGCCTGTCAGGAGCTCGACTCGGACATCGATAAAGACAACCCCGGTGTGTGAAGTGATGTTTTTTTTTTGTCTCATCTCAATCCTGTTATAAAGAAGCCCTTGGCGACTTTCCCTCCTCTTCACTCAGAAGTGTGTAACATCATGGTGTGATCATGTTCTGAGCAAGAGGAGGAGGTGATGATTAGATGATGAGGAGCAAGTATTCGATTAGGAACACACTCTCACCCTTTACACTGACACAAGGAATTGATCTGTTACATAAACTCCAATAACTGTGTGTGTGTGTGTGTGTCAGCTCTGAACGCTCAGGCAGCTCTGTCTCAGGTACGAGAGCGACAACTCGCCAGTCTTCACCCACTCGAGGCTGATGAAACCACAGCCACCGTGCCAGAAGTCCCACCCAGTAGCAGACCAGAGCACTGCGATGGAGCGGTGTCCGGCCTCAGAGCCCCTCCTCCCCCTCTTCCTCCTCCGCAACCCCGCCCCCTTCCTGCTGCGACCTCCCCCCCGCTGCAGAACCCGAGCAGTGTCTCCGGCTCTGTTGCTCTTACTCCTCGTCCTCCTCCTCATCGCCAGGACGCCGTGGACGCGCAGGACGTGGTGCTGCAGAAGCTGCGCTGGGCCACGCAGGAGCTGCAGACGGCCGTTTCACTCGAGTCCTGCGTGCAGCTGTGCGGTCTGATCCGCGCCTGCGCAGAGACACTGCAGAGCCTCAAACACCTGCAGGACTGAAACTGTGTGCATACACACAAACACACACACACACACGCACAATTTAATCTGAGTTACTCTGTTCACACTGGCAGGACATCACTGATCTCACTCCAGGGTCATGTTCTGGGGGTGTGGCCTAGTTAATTATTAGAAGCTACAGTGTGGTGTGTAACATAAACACATCTTCACACATGTAGTTGTTCATCGTAATAAAACTCAGGAGGTGAAGCTGCAGAGTTCAACTGATTTTCTGCTGAATGAGAAATAAACACCGGAGCTGAAGTTACCATTTTCTGTTCACTTTACTTCCTCACTCACACACACACTCTAATTTTACTTTTAATTTGGTTCTGAAACATCTACATGAGTGTGTTTCAGACCTTCACCAATATGTATGTATGCGTGTGTGTGTGTGTGTGTGTGTATGTGTGTCTCCTCACACACCATTAATGGCATTTGATCCTGAAAAGCAGGTCACACATACACACAGAGTCCCAGACCTGAGATGACACTCAGACTTGAGAAACAGATTTATGGTCATTTCAGTCACGTGGTCTGAGTGAGCTCTGAAAGATGCTTTCACATCGAACCCGAAACGATTGATCACCTTCAGTTAATTCACACCTGCACGATAGGTGGCGCTCACCGAGAATGCATTTTACACCTGCACACTAGGTGGCGCAACCATCTGCTCGACCTATCGTCTTTCACCACCGAGAAGAATAATCATGAAAACATTAGCGCAGAGAGCCACAACACACTGTTAAGAAGCACAGAAACTTAACTTTTCTTATTTAATGTGGGTTCTACCCGGAAAGGGATGCAGAAAGTGTTTTGTGTTCTTTGAACAGAACCATCGAGCTGTTTTAGTCTGAATGAAATAATGTGACGTGTAATGTAGTAACATAGCAGTGGGACAAAACCCGAGTTTAATGCCCAAGACCTTTATAAGTATGCTTCACTTTTTACGCGTACGTTATTAACAGTATACAGTACGCGCACCGCCAATTTTTTTTTTTATTTTGTACACGCAGGTCGCACATGCGCATTAAATTCTTTTGCACCTTTTAGTTGTCCCATAAGGTGGCAGCAGTGACTCAGGGCCGTTGATTCTCAACGTAGTTTAAGAACAAACAGAAGAGACAGAAACGAGTCCAAGTTATAAAGTACCCATATTTGTATAATTGTATCCTTAAAGAGTATAAGGATTTGTATATGGGTGTTAATCGTGGCGAGAGATTGCCCAAGCATTGTTCTCCGTGTTGTTTTGATTCTTCTTCGTTGTCATCCTTCAAACCAAAATACCTGCTTTACTGATCTGTACTGACTCTTGTAGGCCAGGAGGTGTAGTGCAAGTTGTCGTAATGCGCATGCGTTGACCGCTCGCGTACATGTCAAATGGAGTATACTCTGAAAGGCTATGTGTACGAGTAAATAAACGAAGTATACCAAAGGCTTTAGGGCCTGTTCACACCGGGACGATATTCTCCGTGTTGTTTTGTGCTCACACCCAGGTGTTATTCGCAGGCGACGCGCTGAATTAAAGTGTAAATTCACTCCCTGACAGTTGATGGCGCTTATTGAAAAGCAGTAATACTCCGGTAGACAAGGTGGCGCTGCACAGCTTTCCGTTTCTGACACCCGCTCATCACTGAGAAGAAGAAGAGAGACGGTATTTACATCTTTAAGCCGTTCACACACTTTTGTGAACTCGCTAAAGGACTTTCACACTTTTGGGAAATGTAAGATATTTAGTGATTTACACTACAACAAATACTTGTTCAAAGCTAAATCATTAAAGTTCTGATTTTAAACACTATATATTCTTTTTAAATAAGTAATGATTTGAATTTTATTCAAGTCAAAGCAATAGCATTCTCATACTTATGGGAAGACCCAGATTATTGTTATTATTATTTTAACCAATTTTATTTATTTATTTATTTATTTATTTGTGGGGGAAGTATTGTTGTGTAGTATTGTTGTGCCCATATGTAACAATATTTGAATAAGAGTTTAAGAATATTATATGCATATATATATATATATATATATATATATATATATACCAGAATAAATTAATCTAATGGACTATCAATCATTATCATTTACAGGGAAGAGACAAAGAAACAAACAATGCTATTTAATGTAGAAAACAACACTCAAACAATCAAATGGGTCATTTAGAATATATGCTTACATTTCAATGTCGTCAAAAAATAACCACAACATAATAAATACACTTATATGGGATTTAGTTTGTAATTCTGAATCTGGTAAAAAGAACAGCTTAGTTATGTATGCAGGCATAAGCATTTATTAGCAGTGAGCGTTTTATTTCAGGTCACTTATACACTCTCACTGAAATGGTGGCTTCTTCTTCGTCTGTAAGACAGTTTTGTACTTGAGCGCCATCAAGCCGTACTTTAATGTAACTTCAGCGGCTTCGGCCACGTGAAGAAAAGCGCAAATCTCATTGGTCGGACAGTTTTTGAAGAAAAAAAATAAGCCCTCGACGTCATTTCTTTTACGCTTTGACGCCGTGTGTGTGTAAACTCTCTCACTGACACACACTGCGGCGTTAAACAGACCGTTTAACGCGCTGCGAAAATCATCCCGGTGTAAACAGGGCTTTACACTGATTTAGGGACACACTGTAATGTAGACTTGAAGCAAGTACATTTCCTGCTGTGAGTTCTTTCTCCACCAGGTGGTGCTGCTGTCTTCATTACACACACACACACACACACACACACAATTTCACTTTCAGACTAAACTGTTACACAGCGCATTCTTAACATTTCATTCTGTTTATCCTCATTTTCTCTTCAGTCTGGAATTTTATTTTAATTTCATTCTGTTTACACTCACCGACGGCCTCGTGCGCGTAACACCACACACACACAAACATCCAGCAGATCTGAGTTCAAACTGAGTTTGAACACACACTGAGAGGAAATAATCTGTACCAGAAGTTTATAAATATCTCAGTTTAATAGTTTAAAGTTCCTCCTGCACTTATTTGGTGAAAGTTTGTGTGATGTTGAAGCTGCAGTCTAAGTGACGTGTCTCTCTGTAATGCTGTGTTTAGGGAATTCTAAAAATAACACACACACACACACACACACACACACACACACACACACACACAGAGTTCACCCCATCTCTAGAGTTCACTACATTCATGTTCCATGTCTTTAGATGTTTTAAGTCTTTAACATTTAATGATCCTTTCAGAGATGTTTATTCTCTCTGTAAGAACAGTCTCAGGTCTCGGCTGTGTCCCAAATCTACTGTGAGATTTAACAACCTCTCCAGAAATCATTCTAATTTGTTGATGAGTGTGATTTGAGATGCTAATGTATGCATCTGACTCAGCAGACCAGGCCACCTTCTTCCATTGCTCCATGGTCCAGTTCTGATGCTCACGTGCCCATTGTAGGAGATTTTGGTGGTGGACAGGGGTCAGCATGGGTACTCTGACCAGTCTGCAGCTACACAGCTCCATACACAGCAAACTGCGATTAACTGTGTGCTACAGTAGATCTTCTGTGGGATTGGACCAGACGGGCTAACCTTCACACCCCACACTTATAATCGAGCCTTGTGTGCTCATGACCCTGTCGCCAGTTCAACGGTTCTCCTTCCTTGGAGCACTTTTGGTAGGTACTAACCACCGCATACCGGGAACACCCCACAACACCTGCTGTTTTGGAGATGCTCTGCCCACACGTCTAGTCATTACAATCTGGACCTGGTGAAAGTCACTCAGATCCTTACGCTTGCCCATTTTTCCTGCTTCCAACATGTCAACTTTGAGAACCGTTCACTTGCTGCCTAATAAATATATCCCACCCCTTTACACATGCCACCGTTACGAGATAATCAGCATTATTCTCTTCTCCTGTCCGTGGTTTTAATGTTATGGCTGATCGGTCTTTTTCTACTTGTTCATCGCATTGCTAATCTCCGTCCACTTCCACAGGTACCGCTGCGTGGTTCTGGGTTCAGATTAGTCACTGCAACGAGCCACACCATTACTGAGTACTCCACTATATAGTGTACAGTGCAGGATTGGAGACACAGCCGCAGACCCGTGACCAATCACATGTTAAAGTCCAGATCATGTGAACACACTAATGAAATGTGTGTGTGTAGGTAGGTCATTCCTGTTACATGTTCATACACGCTGTGGTGTTTCAGTGATGACGAACATAAAGTCTCTGAGCTCTTGATCGAGTAACCGGCAGGGTGCGGACCACATGGAAACTTCAGCTCACACACACACACACACACACACACACTGCTGTACACAATAAAATCTTTATTCTACCTTCACTTCATAAACATTCATTTAAAAGTGTTGCTAGAACTGTGTCTAACTTATAAATTTTTATATGCATATATTTAAATTTCTATTATTTTATTTTTGTATTTATATAAATATAGATGTGCAACAATTACTGGCACCCCTATGTATTTGAAGTATATTCCCATTGATATTTAACTTTTTTTTTAGTACACCTACTGGAACTTCAAACGGGATCGGGTTCTACAGTCAGATTAACCAAAATAGAGCTTTTTGCCAATAAACACCAGAGGTGGTTTTGGTGCACACAGAGAGGTAGCCTTATGGAAAAGTACCTCATGCCCATGGTTAAATATGGTGGTGGCTCTTTAATGTTTTGGGACTGTTTTTCTGCCAGAGGACCTGGACATTTTGTTAGGATACATGGCATCATGGACTCAGATATTAAATGAAAACCCGACTTCCACTGCCAGAAAGCTTAACATGGGCCATGGCTCTTCCAGCAGGACAATGATCCAAAACATACATCAAAATCAATACAAAAATGTTTTACTGACCATAAAATCAAGGTCTTGCCATGACCATCCCAGTCCCCTGACCTGAAACCCACGTGGGGTGAACTGAAGAGGAGAGTCCACCAGCGTGCACCTCGAAATTTGAAGGATCTGGAGAGATTCTGTATGGAGGAATGGTCTCAGATCCCTTTCCAACCTCATCAGACATTATAGGAGAAGACTCAGAGCTGTTATCTTGGCAAAGGGAGGTAGCACAAAGTATTGACTAAAAGGGTGCCAATATTAGTGGAGGATACTGAATATATTTCTCTACACTTATGTGCTCTACAGTGTTGTTAGGGTCAACAAAAGAACTTTATATAGATATATAGATATATATTTTAATCATTATTACGTTTTAAATCATTGAAACAGAGAAATATTCGCTGATGATAAATGTGGGTGTGTTCTTCTTCTTCTTCTTATTATTATTATTATATAATTTGTATATATTTATTAACAGCAGTGATCTGAGTGTGCTGTGTGTGATATAGAACTCTTTAATCCAGTTTCATTAACATGAAATGATCTGCACGAATCTTCAGGCCCCAATACCTACACCCCCCTGACTCACTCACACACACTCCCCCTTCATCCTGCTCTCCACTTGTCCACCATCAGCTGCTCCTGTCCATCTGTCTGTCTTCCTAAAATAAGTGCACTGTGGGGTAGAAACCCCCTACACCTCCTAAAATACACACACACAAACCAGTACAGCCTGTGGTAATCTCTCTCTCTCTCTCACACACACACACACACACACACACAAACACACTTTACACTAGCTTTTGTATTATTCTAAACGAAGGTGAGGAGTTGCACTGAGGTGTTTCCTGGAGAGTGTACCAGGACATGTCATGGTGACACTGCGCTAGTGATGATTTATCAGTGTGATGGAATATCAGGATAAAACCATGTGCCAGTTTTATATTGTTAATGCTCTGCTGTAGTGTCTCTCTCTCTCTCTCTCTCTCTCTCTCTCTCTCTCTCTCACACACACACACACACACACACACAGAGTATACAGTCATGTGAAAAAATAAGAACACCCCATGAAAATTGTTGGCTCTTTTGACATATTTGGATGAGCAAACATTTGATCCTCTTTGAAACGTCACCTATTAATAAAGTTAATATACTTGAAAAAAAAAAAAAAACCTGAAAATTTGCTTTTTCAATCATTTATTTCAACAGAAATATCAATAAATGTAATATTCTTCTGTGAATAAAGTAAGTACACCCTTGGCCTCAGACACTAGTATTGCCCCCTTTAGCAGAAATAACTTCTTGTAGGTGTTTTGCATAATTGTCCACCAGACATCAGCTTGCTGGAATTTTTGACCACTTTTCCATGCAATATTCTTTCAGCTGCAAGATGTTTGAGGGTTTTCTTGCATGTGCTGCCCTTTTCACATCCCCACACAACATTTAAATTGGATTCAAATCCAGGTTTTGACTAGTCCATTCCATAACTCTCCATTTCTTCTTTTTGAGCCGTTCCATGGTGGATCATTATCCTGTTGAAAGATCCACTTTCGGTTCATCTTCACCTTTCAGATAGGTGGCTTCACATTATCTTCAAGAACTTTGATATGATATGATATAGTTGAATCAAGGAATGGCCCTTGACAGACTCATAGGCATCCACAACTCTTTAGATCTTGGCATGATGACACCACACACCTCAATAAAAAAAAGGGAACTCCAGATGCTAGATATGAGAGGGGTTTAAATAAGATAAATAAGACAGGTTCTAATCACTGGCAACCAATCTTCATCACCTGATACTAAGCTTATGGATTTGAAGGTGTGATAAATTTAGGGGTATACTTACTTTTTCCATGTGACTGATCTGTTTTTTGTTAATTTAAATTCTGAAAATTACTACAAAATGTCACCTTTATTAATAGGCACTGTTTCAAAGAGGATCAAATGTTTGTTCAGACAAATATGTACAAAAAAACCCCCCAACTATTTATTACACTTTTTAACATGACTGTATGTGTTTATGTTAAAGCACTGTGAGTAAATGTTTACATATTTAAACTTTCATCACTGTAACCTTCATATCACCATAATGACATCTGAAATAATGTGACATCACAGACCACCACACTGCATCTCTCTCTCTCTCTCTCTCTCTCTCTCTCTCTCTTTCTCTCTCTCTCTCACACACACACACACACACACACACACACACGTATCATGTACTGGGAATTGATCATATGATTACACACTTACCACTTGAATCACTTACACACACACTCTGCTGGTTAATAGGAATATGGTGTTGTTGTTAAACATGTTATTTTTTGGTCCAGACATGTTTTTGTTAATAACTGAACTAATTACTGTTATGACTCTGTGGGTGTTAGCTGTCATTAGAACACACACACACACACACACACACTCACACACTCACACTCACACACTCACTGATGGAAAAAGTGAGGCTCAGAAAAAGGAAAATGAAAGTGAAGTTAATAAAAATGTTAATAGAAAATTTACTGTGTGTAAAGTTCAGTAAAATAAATATATAATAAATGTGTGTGTGTGTGTGTTTTGCATGTTACTTCATCTCCAGGTTTGCATGCTGATTCACGCCCCTCTCTGAGACCCGGGTTGCCAGATTGGACCACTTTCTCCCTGTGTGTTTTTCCAACCCCTTCTACCTCTCTTACCCCTATCACCCTAGTACCCCTCTCAGTCCTCTTACTTCATCACTCCTTCTACTTCTTCTACCCCTCTCAATCCTCTTACCCCTCTTGTCCAGAGATCTTGGAAATGTCTAGTTTGCACGCCCAAGCTGCTCAGGTGTGTTCTGTCTCAGGTGTAAGTCATTTTCGAAAAAAACATCAGCCACATTACTGAATGTAAAAGTCTTCCTTTGAAGCGGTCACTTTTAAATCACCAACCAGGCAACCCCGAATAAATCCAACTACAGCGCTGATAAGTGCAATCTGGCAACTCGGACAGCACCCTTCACTCGTGCAGCTGTTAGACCAGCGCTAACACTAACACCAACTCATCTCTCTAACGTTTATTTATTTACTCTGATTTCCTCCGCCGCGGTGACGGGCTTCAGGATTTCGTTCCCGCCGCTACACTCAGGTATTTAGGATTATTTTACCTCATTAACACTCCGGTCGGGGTATGTGTGTGTAAAAGAGAGAGAGAGAGAGAGAGAGAGAGAGAGAGAGAGAGAGAGAGTGTGTGTGTGTGTGTGAGAGAGAGAGAGAGAGAGAGAGAGAGAGACTGTGCTCTCACACATTTGGGAGTTTTTCTGACAGAAGTGTGACATTAGAGCCGCAGCTCGGGAGCTGAAGAAGACAAGAGGAGAGAAGAAGAGAGGAGGAGAAGAGGAGGACAGGAGGCGCAGTTCCACTTCAAAGCCACCTTTTAAACTGTCAGTTCCCCTCAGTAGCTGGTTAATGCCCCCGCGCGCGCGGTGTTCTCCAGGAGATGAGTTCGGTGTGGAAGAGACTGCAGAGGGTCGGGAAGAAGGCCACCAGGTTCCAGTTCGTGGCTTCATATCAGGAACTCACAGTGGAGTGCACAAAGAAATGGTGAGCTTTCATGTTTCACTTTACTCCAGTGTGTGTGTGTCTGTCTGTGCGCGCTCGCTCGCGCACGGGTGTGTTCCGTTAGAGCGCAGTTTCCTGTGTGTGGACTGAACACTGAACTCACATTAAAATACTTTTTTATTGGTTTTGACTGTGTTTTTTTTTGTTCATCGTAAAAGTGTTCACTGTCACACACGCCTTAACTTCACTTCCTTTTTATATTTCTTTTGTATGAAGTTGATTAAACCCGCGAGCCGCTTCCGTATTACATTTACACGCTTTGAAGTTCTTTATAAGGCCGCGTCCCAATTCACGCTAATCAGCACATCACAGTGAGTTATTACGATTATGGTGTGTCACAAACCGCACATCAGCTCTTTACCTGACTGTTTAATACAGAATATTAAAGAGATGAGGGGTCTGAGTCCCAAAAGGCACACTAGACTACTGCACTGAATAGTGTACTAGAATAATGTCAGCTCCAGTTTAAACGCAGCCTAAAGGCTTTATTTAAACACAATGCCATGTCTGTAATAGATCTCATCTCTGAGTAAAATAGG